>NW_016805008.1:2551037-2558973 GCF_001698545.2 Rhinopithecus bieti
TTTTAGTAGAGACGGGGTTTCACCATGTTAGCCAGGATGGTCTTGATCTCCTGACCTCGTGATCCGCCCGTCTCGGCCTCCCAAAGTGCTGGGATTACAGGCTTGAGCCACCGCGCCCGGCCTAGAATGGCGATTATTAAACAGTCAAGAAACAACAGGTGCTCCTGAGGCTGCAGAAATAGGTACACTTTTACATTGTTGGTGAGAATGTAAATTAGTTCAACCATCGTGGAAGACAGTGTGGCAATTTCTCAAGGATCTAGAATCAGAAATAGCATTTGACCCAGCAATCCCATTACTGGATATATACCCAAAGGAATATAAATCATTCTATCATAAAGATACATGCACATGTATGTTTACTGGAGCACTATTCACAATAACAAAGACATGGAACCAACCCAAATGCCCATCAAGGATAGACTGGATAAGGAAAATGTGGTACATATACACTATGGAATACTATGCAGCCACAAAAAGGAATGAGATAATGTCCTTTGCAGAGACGTGGATGAAGCTGGAAGCCATCATCCTCAACAAACTAACACAGGAACAGAAAATCAAACACTGCAAGTTCTCACTCATAAGTGGGAGTTAAACAATGAGAACACATGGACACAGGGAGGGGAACAACACACACCAGGGCCTGTCAGCAATGGGAGGGGAGGGAGCACATCAGGACACATCCTAATGCATGCAGAGCTTAAAACCTAGGTGATGGTTTGATAGGTACAGCAAACCACCATGGCACACGTATACCTACGTAACAAACCTGCATGTTTTGCACATGTATCCCAGAACTTAAAGTAAAAAGTAAATAAAATTAAATTAAAAAAAAGAAGGCTGGTTGTGGTGGCTCATGCCCATAATCCCAGCACCTTGGTAGGCCAAGGCAGACAGATCACCTGAGGTCAGGAGTTCGAGACCAGCCTGATCAACATGGTGAAATCCCATCTCTACTAAAAATACAAAAAAAAATTAGCCAGGCATGGTGGCGGTCACCTGTAATCCCAGCTACTCAGGAGACTAAACCAAGAGAATAGCTTAAACCCGGGAGTCGGAGGATGCAGTGAGCTGAGACTGCGCCTTTGCAGTTCAGCCTGGTCGACAGAGCGGGAGTCCATCTCAAAAAAAGAAAGAAGAAAAGAAAGAAAGAAAGAAAAGAAAGAAAGAGAGAGAGAGAGAGAGAGAAGAAAGAAAGAAAGAAAGAAAGAAAGAAAGAAAGAAAGAAAGAAAGAAAGAAAGAAAGAAAGAAAGAAAGAAAGAAAGAAAGAAGGAAGGGAGGGAGGGAGGAAGGAAGGGAGGGAAAACAAATGCTTCAAAGTCAAATTAAATTTATTTATTCAATTTAAAATTGCAAATATACTGGTGAATGAAAAGAAGAAAGAAAAAAACAAGTTCCAGGGGAAGAAGAGGGGTGGGGGAGGAGTGGAGAGAAGTACAAGGGTATAAAAAGAAAGGAGAACAAGTGTGTGTGCATAATGAGCTTGGAGAGACCTTCGGTGTCAGGCTCCTGTGAGACTTGATGCTCCTGAGAAACCTCTTGGGAGCTCCTCTGTGGAGAAATGAAAACAGAACCCTTTCTAGAAGCTTTGAATTAACAGATGAGTACATTGCAAAGAAAAGACCCTATTTTCTGTTTATTTCTGTTCGTTTCCTGTGACTGATTTTATTGTTCCTAATTACACCATAATTATGAAATACTCTCTGGATTTTAGTCCAAACAAGAGAAGATCAAGAAGAATGACTTACAGCGGAACTAAAGGATAACTTCAAATTAATGTGTACTAAATGCTTGGTTTACAACAAATCAGAGAACATTTATTATAAAGCTGCAAGATGCTATTGCAAACAGAGATAAAAGCTCTTAGCCAAAGACTATAGAGCCTGAAGCAGAGGGTAGACTTCATGGAAAACTTGCAAAGAACTCAAAAGCAGAAACATAAAAAAACACTCAGCAGACCAGGGAGGATACAAGATAGTAAAGACACTGATGTCAATACCTTTAAAAATTGTAGTTAGGAAAACAAACTAAACAAATTTAATTTAATTTAACTTAATTTAATGTAATGTAAAATGACAAACATACTCTTGAAGATAAATTTAGAAGCAACAATTTAGAAAAATAATAGGAGCAGATTGAACACATTGTTAAGGAATTTGGAGGAAAACTGGCCAGAAAAGAGTTAGAAGGAGAAGAACCAGATGGGGCAAAACAGTGGGACTTTTCTGTTCTGTTAACCTTGTAGTGGGAGAACCAGGCTACTGCTCTGTTAAGACCAGAAGTGAAAACTGAAGGATTTCAGTCTGGAGTGAATGACGGGCAAGAAGATAGTAGGAAAAAAAGTGATAATTTAGTGATACTCTGTTTTTATAAGGCACACACTGATGCCATCTTTGCAAATCTCAACAAGAGTCATTTTGACATAGCCTTCTGGATTTCTGAGGGAAAACATTCTTTCAAGTGCTGTTAGTATCCATGATATTTGACCACATGCCAAGATTACCTGTATGCTGTATAATTTAGTGAATGTTCTAAGCAAAAGGCATTCTAGAATTTTCCAAGAGTTGGAGAAACCATCACCTAAAGATGAAGGCCAGAATAGGACACTTGACATAGCAAAAGACATAGAGGATATCAAAATTGATCCAGGTTGTTTAGACTCTGAATCATCAAGACAGTTTCGTGCCATAGAATGCAGTGGAATAATAGCACTCCAGGTGAAAGTTTTGACTAAACATGCTCAAGTATTCAGCTGAAGGAAACTTGATGAAACCACCAGATTAGTCAGTGAGCTCCAGGAGACTCAGAGCATCTGAGCACCAGGCCTGCTCTCAACATTATCTGTCTCCGATTGCCTCTTAGCCATGCATCTTGCTGAATAAGTGACCAACAGTCTGAAAAACTGTACAACTCCAAATTGTAAACATGTATGGAGTTAAAAAAAGCAATGGGGATTTCCATTCTTTCCTCCAACACTGAATACAACTTTGTAGCTTTAACAGAAGATACTGAAACATTTAAAAAGATTAATTTTGCTAACTAGAAATGCAATAATATTTGAAACTAATTGTATTTTATTATATATGATGTATATTTTTTTCCTTTCTTAATCTAGAAAAGCCTTACAGGAAACAGTAAATATTTTAAACTGTATTTTAGTTAGAGTATGGAACAATTGATTTGAGTTTTCCAAAGATTGGGCAGGTATTAAGTAATTATGCCGAATGTTGGATTCTGGAGGAAAAAAACACACACACACGAAAAAGTCAGGAAGCAATGACATCCTAGTAACAACTAACGCAACTAATGCCTAAATATTGGTTTCTACCTGTTACTCCTCATTAAAAAGAACCTGGTCTTCTTCAAGATTAATGGATTTCAAGTCTGGAGCAGGAAGCATATAAAATCAGTCTTGGATATCTTATGCCAGAGACAAAGGAGGCTTTAAATATCAATGAATTCATTTCAAAAGAATACAGCTTAAGAAGGGCTTATATATCAAATCTGGGAAATTTTGAGCCTATAATTTCACCTATAATTAAGCATAGGTGAAATTAATTGCAGGAAAAAAAAAGAGAGAGTAAGGTTGGGTGTGGTTGCTCATACCTGTAAACCCAGCATTTTGGGAGGCCAAGGCAGGAGGATTGCTTGAGACCAGGAGTTCAAAATCAACCTGGGTGACATAGTAAGACCCTTTCTCTACATAAAAATTAAAAAAAAAATAAAAGAAAGAAAAAGAGAGAGGAAGAAGAGAGAAGTTCAATTATAACCAGTGGTGGTGATTATTATACCATTTTTTTCTTTTTCTTTTATTTTGTATATTTTTTATTTCAATAGCTTTTGGGGTAGAAGTGGTTTTTTGTTATATGGATGAATGGTATAGAGGTGTACTCTGAGATTTTAGTGTACCTATCACCCACGTAGTGTACTTTGTACACGTGCGTACTTTTTTATTCCTCACTCCCTTCCACCCTCTCCCTTCTGAGTCCCTAAAGTTTATTGTATCATTCTGTATGCCTTTGCTTACCATAGCTTAGCTGCCACTTATAAGTGAATACATATGGTATTTGGTTTTCTAATCCTGAGTTACTTCACCTAGAATAATAGCATCCAGCTCTATCCAAGTTGCTGCAAAAGACATTATTTCATTCTTTTTTATGACTGGGTAGTATTCCATGGTATATATATACCACATTTTCTTTATCCACTCATCAGTTGACGGGCACTTAGGTTGGTTCCATATCTTTGCAATTGTGAATTGTGCTGCGATAAACACACACATGTAAGTGTCTTTTTGATGTAATGACTATTTTTCCTTTGGGTAGATGCCCAGTAGTGGGATTGCCGAATTGAATGGCAGATCTACTTTAGTTCTTTGCCAACTCATTCTTTCTGAAAGTTCGAAGTTAAACCAAAATAATTAGATATCCATCCTGCATTTTTTTCTTTCTTTTTTTTTTTTTTGAGATGGAGTCTCTCTCTGTCACCCAGTCATCTAGAGTGCAATGGTGTGGTCTTGGCTTACTGCAACCTCCACCTCCCAGGTTCAAGTGATTCTCCTGCTTCAGCCTCCTGAGTAGCTGGGACTACAGGAGCGTGCTACCATGCCTGGCTAATTTTTGTATTTTTAGTAGAGAAAGGTTTCACTATCTATGTTGTTCATGCTGTTCTCAAACTCCTGACCTTGTGATCCCCCCACCTCGGCCTCCCAAAGTACTGGGATTAGAGTTGTGAGCCACCGCGCCTGACCCCCATCCTGACTTAAGTGCAAGGAAAACGCTTTTTTTACAGAAGAACACTAACTAAGAAGTGTAGAATAATTATAAAAGTAGAAAATCTTTGGCTGGGCAAGGTGGCTTACGCCTGTAATCCCAGCAGTTTGGGAGGGCGAGGTTACCTGATGTCAGTAGTTCAAGACCAGCCTGGCCAACATGGTGAAACTCCATTTCTACAAAAATACAAAAATTAGCCAGGCATGATGGTGGGTGCCTGTATTCCTAGCTACTTGGGAGGGGGTGGTGGAAGAATCACTTGAATCCCGGAGGTGGAGATTGTAGTGAGACGAGATCATGCCACTGCACTCCAGCCTAGATGACAGAGCAAGACACCATCTGAAAAAAAAAAAAAAAAAAGGTAAAAAATCCTCAATCTGTAACTCACCATAAAATAATTGATACATGCAATAATCATTAATAAATGCCAAAGTCTTTAGGGAAAATGGTTTTGGGTAACAGTATCACCCTGCAGATTATTTGCTCATTAAAATGAAAAAATGCAGCCAGGCACGGTGGCTCAAGCCTGTAATCCCAGCACTTTGGGAGGCTGAGACGGGCAGATCATGAGGTCAGGAGATCAAGACCATCCTGGCTAACATGGTGAAACCCTGTCTCTACTAAAAAATACAAAAAAACGTAGCCGGGCGAGGTGGCGGGCGCCTGTAGTCCTGGCTACTCGGGAGGCTGAGGCAGGAGAATGGCATAAACCCGGGAGACAGAGCTTGCAGTGAGCTGAGATCTGGCCACTGCACGCAGCCTGGGCGACAGAGTGAGACTCTGTCTCAAAAAACAAAAACAAAAAAAATGAGAAAATGCACCTTTATAATGAAGAGATCACTACCTTAATCAAGTGATTAAATTTAGCATCATCTAATAATATGTATTTCTGAGGGGTTGAAATATAAAATATTCAGTGTATTAGTCCGTTTTCATGCTGTTGATAAAGACATACCCAAGACTGGGAAGAAAAAGACGTTTAATTGGACTTACAGTTCCACATGGCGGGGAGGCCTCAAAATCATGGCAGGGGTGAAAAGCACTTCTTACATTGCAGCAGCAAAAGAAAATGAGAAAGAAGCAAAAGCAGAAACTCCTGATAAAACCATCAGATTGTGAGACACTTATTCACTATCACGAGACTAGCAAAGGAAAGATCAGCCCCCATGATTCAATTGCCTCTCCCTGAATCCCCCTCACAACACATGGGAATTCTGGGAGATTCAACTCAAGTTGAGATTGGAATGCGGACACAGCCAAACCATATCATTCCACCCCGGCCCTTCTAAATCTCATGTCCTCACATTTCAAAACCAATCATGCCTTCCCAACAGTCCCCCAAAGTCTTAACTCATTTCAGCATTAACCCAAAAGTCCACAGTCCAAAGTCTCATCTGAGACAAGGCAAGTCCCTTCTGCCTATGAGCCTGTAAAATCAAAAGCAAGCCAGTTACTTCCTGGATACAGTGGGGGTGTAGGTATTGGGTAAATACAGCTGTTCCAAATGAGAGAACTGGCCAAAATAAAGGGGTTACAGGACCCATGCAAGTCTGAAATCCAGCGGAGCAGTCAAATTTTAAAGCTCCAAAATGACCTCCTTTGACTCCAGGTCTCATATCCAGGTCACGTTAATGCAAGAGGTGGGTTCCCACGATCTTGGGCAGCTCTGCCCCTGTGGCTTTGCAGTATACAGCCTCCCTCCCAGCTGCTTTCACAGGCTGGCATTAAGTGTCTGTGGCTTTTCCAGGCTCACAGTGCAAGCTGTCAGTGGATCTATCATTCTGGGGTCTGGAGGACAGTGGCTAGGCAGTGCCCCAGCAGGGATTCTGTGTGGGGCTCCAACCACACATTTCCCTTCCACACTACCCTAGCAGAGGTTCTCCATGAGGGCCCCACCCCTGCAGCGAACTTTTGCCTGGGCATCCAGGCATTTCCATACATCTTCTGAAATCTAGGCAGAGGTTCCTAAACCTCAATTATTGACATCTGTGCACCCACAGGTTCAACACCACATGGAAGCTGCCAAGGCTTGGGGCTTCCATCCTCTGAAGCCACAGCCCAAGCTGTATGTTGGCTCCTTTCAGCCATGGCTGGAGTGACTGAGACACAGGGCACCAAGTCCCTAGACTGCACACAGCATGGGGACTCTGCGTCCAGCCCACAAAACCATTTTATCCAACTGGGCCTCTGGGTCTGTGATGGGAGGGGCTGCTGTGAAGGTCTTCTGACCCTATGAATGCCTGGAGACATTTTCCCCATGGTTTTGGGGGTTAACATTAGGCTCTTTGCTACTTATGCAAATTTCTGCAGCCAGCTTGAATTTTTCCTCAAAAAAATGGGGTTTTCTTTTCTACTGCATCATCAGGCTGCAAATTTTCTGAACTTTTATACTGTTTCCCTTTTACAATGGAATGCTTTTAACAGTACCCAAATCATCTCTTGAACGCTTTTCTGCTTAGAAATTTCTTCAGCCAGATCCCCTAAATCATCTCTTTCAAGTTCAAAGTTCCACAGATCTCTGAGACAAGGGTAAAATGCCACCACTCTCTTTGCTTAAACATAACAAGAGTCACCTTTGCTCCAGTTCCCAACAAGTTCCTCATCTCCATCTGAGATCACCTCAGCCTGGACCTTATTGTTCATATCACTATCAGTATTTTGGTCAAAGCCATTCAATAATCTCTAGGAGGTTCCAAACTTTCCCACATTTTCCTGTCTTCTTCTAAGCCCTCCAAACTGTTCCAACCACTGCCTGTTACCCAGTTCCAAAGTTGCTTCCACATTTTTGGGTATCTTTCAGCAACACCCCACTCCTGGTACAAATTTACTGTATTAGTCCGTGTTTACGCTGCTGATAAAGATATACCCAAGGCTGGACATGGTGGCTCAGGCCTGTAATTCCAGCACTTTGGGAAGCCAAGGCAGGCAGATCACCTGAGGTCAGGACTTCAAGACCAGCCTGGTCAACATGGTGAAATCTTGTCCCTACTAAAAATACAAAAATTAGCTGGGTGTGGTGGCACACACCTGTAATCTGAGCTACTAAGGAGGCTGAGGCAGGAGAATCACTGGAACCTGGGCAGTGAGCCAAGGTCACACGTCTGCACTCCAGCCTGGGTGACAGAGCAAGACTCCATCTAAAAAAAAAAAAAAAAAAAAA
>NW_016805008.1:2559771-2568558 GCF_001698545.2 Rhinopithecus bieti
TTTGAAAAATTAATATCAAGAAAAATGACAAGGGACTATTCTTGGATTAAAAGAGATTAAATAGATATAAATGCCAAATGCAATGTCTGAAACTTGATTGAGTTCTGGTTCAGAATAAAATCATTTTGGAAATAATCATGCAATATAAATATAGATTGAACTTTATATTCAAATTTTTGTGTTTAATCATTATATTAAAGTTATGTAAGAAAATATCTTGGCAGGGTATGGTGGCTCATGGCTGTAATCTCAGCACTTTGGGAGGCCAAGGCAGGTAGATCACCTGAGGTCGGGAGTTCAAGACTAGCCTGACCACTATGGAAAAACCCCGTCTCTACTAAAAATACAAAATTAGCTGGGGTGGTGGTGCATGTCTATAATCCCAGCTACTCAGGAGGCTGAGGCAGGAGAATCGCTTGAACCCGGGAGATGGAGGTTGTGGTAAGCCAAGATTGCGCCATTGCACTTCAGCCTGGGCAACAAGGGAGGCTGAAATGGGGGGGCGACTTGAGCCCAGGAGCTTCAGGCTGCAGTGAGCTGTGAACCCAGGGCTCATGTTCCTTGCCTCTTCCCCAGACCATTTCATGACTGTTCCTGCAACTGGCTTCATTGGCCCCAGTGAGCGTCTCAGATTGGGTTGCTGGTGTTGGTTGGAATTCAGATACTGGGTTGGGGGAGTCCCTCTGGGACCTGTCTGCACCCTCCCTGTGGGAGCTGGCAGTTTGGGGGCCCTGTGGCAGCTTTCTTGTGGGAGCAGAGGGCCAGGTGAAGACTGCCTCTTAAGGAAGGACACTGGTCCAGGCCCTGGGGGTGCTAAGAATGAGGAGTGACTGATCTGCAAGAGCTGGAGGGACCTCCAGAGCAGGATTCCCTGGACTGGACTGCAGGGTCACTGGAAGAGAACGGGATGGGAGTCCTGACTCCACACTTTCCCAGTAGATCAAGTGGGGTTCAGCCTTGATTCTTTGGTTTCAGTGGAACAATCTTGCCAACACCATGCTCCCCATTGTAAGTGAAAGTTTTCTTCTGGTCACACACCTGGGACTCTGCTCACCCCTGGGAAGCCCTTTCCCAAAGCCACCTGTGTTTCTGACAAATAGCAAGCCACCACCAGATTTCACCCTCACCCTGCTGTACCCCTGCTTTCATGCCTGGAATCTTGAAACTTGACTTCCCTTTGTCATAAAGCCACAATCTGGAGGCTGCAACATCATGCCCCCCCTAAAAAAAATCTTATTTTGGCCAGACACGGTGGCTCATGCCTGTAATCCCAGCACTTCGGGAGGCTGAGGTGGGCAGATCACAAGGTCAGGAGTTCAAGACCAGCCTGGCCAATATGGTGAAACTCCGTCTCTACTAAAAATTTTAAAAATTAGCCGGGCATGGTAGTGCACACCTGTAGTCCCAGCTACTCGGGAAGCTGAGGCAGAAGAATCGCTTGAACCCTGGAGGTGGAGTTTGCAGTGAGCCAAGATCGCACCACTGCACTCAAGGCTGGGCAACAGAGCAAGACTCCATCTAAAAAAAAAAAAAAACTTATTTTTAGAAGAATCACACTGAAATCTGCAGCAATGAGGTGCCATAATGCCCACATTTCACTTTCAAATAGACAAGAAGGAAAAGCAAATGTCAAACATCAAGCATTGTGAAACCTAGGTGGTGGGTATATGGATGTTTATTGTGATATTTTTTCAACTTTTTGGGAATGTTTGGCATTTTTTCATAATAAAATTTTGAGGAGAAATAGAAGAAAATATTTGTAACTCATATCCCTGATAAAGGACTTGTATTCAGTGTATATAAAGAACTCTTACAACTCAATAATAATAAGACGATCTGATTTCAAAGTGCGCAAAGGATCTGAATAGACAATCCTCTAAAGAAGCAGATGAATGGCCAAAAAGCATGTGAAATGATGATCAACATTAGTAGTCATTAGGGAAATGCAAATCAAAACTATTTCAAGTCCATTAGGATGGCTAAAATAAATGAATAAATACATGTATATTTATATATATAATGCCAAGTACTGATGAGGACGTAAAGAAATGAAAATTTTAATGCCTTGCTAGTAAAATTATAATTGTTAATGAAATTGTAATTGCTTATGGAATTTACACACAGACTGGTAGTTCTTCAAAATGTTAAACATAGGCCAGGTGCGGTGGCTCACGACTATAATCCCAGCACTTTGGGAGGCCAAGCTAGGTGGATCACGAGGTTAGGAGTTCGAGAGCAGCCTGGCCAACATGGTGAAACCCCATCTCTACTAAAAATACACAAATTAACTGGGTGTAGTGGTGCGTGCTTGTAATCCCAGCTACTCGGGAGGCTGAGGCATGAGAATCGCTTGAACCCAGGAGGCGGAGGTTGCAGTGAGCCACGATCGCACCACTGCATTCCAGCCTGGCGACAGAGTGAGACTCCATCTCAAAAAAATAAAAAAAAAGAAGTTAAACACAAAGTTACCATATGACCCAGCAATTCTACATTAAGAAATATATCCAAGAGAAGTGAAAATATATGTCCACACAAAAACTTGCACACAAGTGTTCATAGCCCTATTACTCATAAGAACCCAAAAGTGGAAATAATCCAAATGTCCATCAGTGAATGAATGAATAAACACTGTGGCAAATCCATACAATGAAATATTATTCAGCAACACAAAGGAATGTTCTGATATATGCCTTAGATATAGATAAACCTTGAAACCTTGAAAACATTATGCTAAGTGAAAGAAGACAGACACAAAAAGACAAATACTGGATGATTCCATTTATATGAAATGTCTAGAATAGGCAAGCCCATAGACAGACAGTCGAAGAATGGCTGCCTGGAGCTATGAGAGAGGATAATGAGGAATGGCTGCTAACACATATGGAGTTTACTTTGGGGGAAGATAAGAATGTTCTGGAATTAAATAAGAGTGATGCACAACTCTATGAACATAAAAACCATTGAATCACATATTTAAAATGATACATATTATGGTATGTTACATACAAAAATACTTAAAAGACAAAACAAAACTACTCACCCTAGAAATCCGGAAGTTTAGCCTTGAAGCTTTGAGAGTATTAATCAGTAATGAAAACGTTTCTGTTTTCTTTACTGCTGTTTCTTTCCTCACCCTGCTTCAGCACCCTCCACCTGCAGTCTAAACCCCCAGTTACGTAGCTGAGTGATGGAAGAGTAGAGATATTACATAAGAAAAGATAAAATTAGCCAACCATGTACCTCTTTCTGACATTAGCCTTCCTGCCTACAGCAAACTAGCTAGAGAGAGGACAACTCTCATTTTAAACGAAGTTCGGAATGAGTACTGTTAAATAGAAATAGACATTTAATTTCTGAACTGGATTACCTGCAAGTGGCCAGAAATATTGTAATGCAACCAAAATTTCATTCAGGGAAAGAAAAAGAAGTAACTCTAATGAATAAATCCAGTGGGATAATTGAAGGTAAATTAATAAATTAATTGAAGATAAATTAGGATTACATCCTGTAAGTTGGTTCAGTTCAATATACCAATTACAACTAAAAGATATAACTGACAACTCGAGTGTCAAGTAGCCAAAAATACTAAGCCTTTTCATCAGGCCTGTACAGAGACTGTCCTCGCTCGTGTTGGCTATGGTCCTACTTCCTAGACTAGCTCCAGATAGTCTTTCTAATTCTATAGCAATAAAACATAAATATGGTGTAATAATGATGTATATTAAGATATATTTTAACAAGAGTGATCAGATGTTAAAGAATGCACGTTTGGGTTTCCAAATGGATATTAACATTCAAAATTTCCTCAATCCAACTCCAAAGGGAAGAAAGGGTTAAAAAAAAAAAAAAGTACTAATTACAACAGCATATGTTACATGCTGTATCAAGATAGTGTGGTATAGTCAAAAGAGCATCTACTGCAGAGCAAGGCAGACCTGGGGTTAAATTCTGGCTCTCCAGATTCCTGGGAAAGTGGCTTTGGGTCAGTGTTCAATCTCTTTGACTCATATCTCCTGTAAGCGCACTATTTAGTTCTGTTGCATAGAGTGCTGGTTTGTTACAGGCTGTTTGTTTCAAAATAATGTTTTGAGAGAAGAATCTATTTATTACTCCACTGAGCAGTAAAATTAATATACATTTTTTTGTAACCCATCAACCAGCACATAGAGTAAGTGACATCATATGTTCCCAGCCAATTTATTTGCTTACTCTGCCATGATCATTCTTTTTGCCATTATTATTATTATTCCATGTTTTTTTGAGCCGTTTGAACTTTTAATGGCTAGTGAGCAGCAAGCAAATTGGTATGTTGGAGATGCTGCAGGGCACTATGGCAGAGTCGCACAATGAGTGTTAAAATGTACATTTTATAGTAAGTGAACACCTTCCAACTACTGGTGAAGATAACTAATGGTATAGTTCAGCAGTCAATCAGGGGTTAATGGAGGTCTTTTGAAACATAAAGATCAACTGAAAACAGCCTTGTAGGGGGTGACCAACAATTGTTTGTATAGTTGCCTACAGAAATTATGCCTGGAGGAATGTCACAACTTTTGATCTGAAAAGTAAACAGTGGTTGATATCAGGAAAAACATTCCCATGTCCTTTTGCTGTAGGGATCTCATACAGTCCAGTTAGCTGTTTTGTGTCGAATGCAATCATCCCATGCTACATATGATTTGTCTGTAAAATTCTTACAGTGCAATGTGGTGTAGATTAAATGAGATAGTCTATAAAAGTCTCCTCTCAAGTAGGAGGTTGCATGGAATCCAATTAGACTAATTAGATCTAATCTAATATCTGACACATAGTAGATTGTCAACAAAACACTTTTTTTTTGAGATGGAGTTTCACTCTTGTTGCCCAGGCTGGAGTAAAATGGCATGATCTCAGCTCACTGCAACCTCCGCCTCCCAGGTTCAAGTGATTCTCCTGCCTCAGCCTCCTGAGTAGCTGGGATTACAGGTGCCCACCACAATGCTCAGCTAATTTTTTGTATTTTCAGTAGAGACAGAGTTTCACCATGTTGGCCAGGCTGGTCTCAAACTCCTGACCTCAGGTGATCCACACGCCTCAGCCTCCCAAAGTGCTAGGATTACAGGGGTGAGCCACTGCGCCCAGCCAACAAAACTCTTTTTTAATAAAGGATTTTGCTAAGAGTTACGGTTGGAAATAGAGAAGCAAGAAATAAAGAGGCCTAACCCAATCTAAAGGATTAGATGACACATGACATCAATGTTGAATAAATAGGAGTTTATCAGGTAAAGAAGCTCATAAACTACATTCAGTGTAGAGAGAGAGCAGCATGAGCTAGGGTGGAGTGTGAGAGCACTTGTGACATCAGGGCAACTGCTAGTAGATTAGTATGACTGAATAAACAGTGATGGAGAAAGAGATGAGACAGGGTAAGATCACAAGCACTGGGCCTTCTCTGAGAGATCCTGAAGAGTGGTGGAAAGACGGTAAGTGGGGATGATCACTATATTGCATCACTGGCTGCAGCATGGAGGTTATATTGAAGAGGAAAACGGTGCAATGGGGAAGCTTATAATGCAGACAAGGTATAAGCCTCTTTTTTTTTTTTTTTTTTTTTTTTTTTTTTTTTTTGAGACGGAATCTTGCTCTGTGGCCCAGGCTGGAGTGCAGTGGCGCAATCTCGGCTCACTGCAAGCTCCGCCCCCTGAGTTCACGCCATTCTCCTGCCTCAGCCTCCCAAGTAGCTGGGACTACAGGCACCCGCCACCACACCCAGCTAAGTTTTTGTATTTTTAGTAGAAACAGCGTTTCACCGTGTTAGTCAGAATGGTCTCGATCTCCTGACCTTGTGATCTGCCCGCCTTGGCCTCCCAGAGTGCTGGGATTACAGGCGTGAGCCACGAGGCCGGGCCATAAGCCTCTTTTTTTTTTTAAGGTAGGTACTCGGCTAGGTGCGATGGCTCATGCCTGTAATCCCAGCACTTTGGGAGGCCAAGGTGGGAGAACTGCTTGAGCCTAGAAGTTCGAGACCAACCTGGGCAACATAGTGAGACCCCTATCTCTACAAAAGATTTTTAAAATTAGCTGGGCATGGTGCCATGCGCCTGTGATCCCAGCTATTCAGGACATTGAGGTGGAAGGATGTCCTGAGACCTGGAAGTTGAGGCTGCAATAGGCTGCAATTGCATGACCACTCAGCCTGGGTGACATTGCAGGACCCCTTCTAAAACAAAAAATAACAAAATAACAAAAGAGAGAGAGAGAAGGTAGGTACTGACTGGATGTGGGAGATGAAGGAGCAGTCAAGGATGACCACAGAATTCTGGTTTACTCCACTGTGTGGAAAGATCCAGCATCCACTGAGAATACAGGATACCATATGCAAATGGTCAGAAGGCACAGGGACATTTGAGGCTTGACCAGATCCTCTAGCAGTAGCCTAGTTTAATTATTTAAGACTAAATGCAAGTCTTATCTGCTCCATGTTGTCTTCCATGTGATTCCACAATATTCTGTTTGCCTTTGTGTTTCCTACACTGCCGGTGTGGTTTGGATTTGGGTCCCCACCCAAATGTCCTGCCGAATTGTAATCTCCAGTGTTGGAACAGGGGCCTGATGGGAAGGGACTGGATCATGGAGCAGATTTCACCCTTTCTGTTCTCATGATACTGAGTGAGTTCCCATGAGATCTGGTTGCTCAAAAGTTTGTAGCAACTCCCGCTTGTCTTGCTTCCTCCTGCTCTGGCCGTGTAAGAGGTGCCTCCTTCCTTTTTGCCTTCTGCCATGATTGTAAGTTTCCACAGGCCTCCCCAGCCATTCCTCCTGTACAGCCCGCAGAACTGTGAGTCAATTAAACCCCTTTGCTTTACCCAGCCTCGGGTAGTTCTTTACGGCAATGCAAGAATAGACTAATACAGCTGCCTAAAGGTTATTCCCCATTTTATCAATGGAATATCTACTTCAGTGTAATTTCTGTGTATAGTTCTCTAACTGTTCCAGGCTCTGTGACAGAAAGGTCATTTGCCCACATGACAGCTGTTGCCCTCCTTCCCTGCAGAACACCAGTTTTATTAGGGATGATGATGTGTTCAGACATACCTAATCAATCCTGACTGCTAATAAGCCAATCATGTCAATTTCATTGCATTTTTCCATATACTTTCCCAACTTCAATGAAGCTAGCCATAGCCATGGGACCCTTTCCTTGCAATTAAATTTTTTTTTTTGAGACGGAGTCTGGCTCTGTCGCCCAGGCTGGAGTGCAGTGGCCGGATCTCAGCTCACTGCAAGCTCCACCTCCCGGGTTTACGCCATTCTCCTGCCTCAGCCTCCCAAGTAGCTGGGACTACAGGCGCCCGCCAACTCGCCCGGCTAGTTTTTTGTATTTTAGTAGAGAGGGGTTTCACCGTGTTAGCCAGGATGGTCTCGATCTCCTGACCTCGTGATCCGCCCGTCTCGGCCTCCCAAAGTGCTGGGATTACAGGATTGCGCCACCGCGCCCGGCCGCAATTAAATTTAAAACAAAGTTTACTGGAAAGTTTCTAGGAAAAAATTTCCTCCCAAGTGAGAAAGAAACTCCTTTTTCCTCCAACTTGTCCCCTTATTCCTGCTTGGAATGCCAAGGTTGGGGGTATGATGCTTAAAGCTACAGGAGCCATGTTGCAGAATAATTAAACTTGCCAAAGCCAACGTGTCCAAAGCAGAAAGCGAGAACATCCTGGTATCTTGTTGTTGAGTTCATTCAGCCTTTTCCCATAACCGGGAACTACCTGCTTCCTGACTGCTGATTAAACAAGATAATAAAGATCATTATTGCTTAAACCACCATTAGCTGTGCGTTCTGATGTTTGCAGCTGGATGATATGGGTGTCTAAATCTTTTGTCTCCAACTTTGAATGCAAGAATCAAGTACCTGGTTTCCTTTTCTTTTCTTTTCTTTTCTTTTTCTTGAGAGGAAGTGTCTCTCTGTTGCCCAGTCTGGAGTGCAATGCCCTGATCTTGGCTCACTGCAATCTCTGCCCCCCAGGTTCAAGTGATTCTCCTGCCTCAGCCTCTCAAATAGCTGGGATTACAGGCACCCACCACCATGCCCAGCTAATTTTTGTATTTTTAGTAGAGACAGGATTTTGCCATGTTGGCCAGGCTGGTCTCAAACTCCTGGCCTCAGGTGCTCCACCCCCCTTGGCCTCCCAAAGTGCTAGGATTACAGGTGTGAGCCACCACGCCCGGCCGTGTTTGGTTTTCTTTAATATTTGACTTTAATTAATTTGTTGAAGTGATTACTACTTCCCTTTTCTCATGTACACCTTCTCAGCTTTACCTTCAGAGGACTGCATGGGAAAGTACATTCTAAAGAATCCTGAGCATATCCTGAGGCAGAAACTGGCAGCTTACAGCATGTTTGCAAGTGGAAGCATGGGAGATAGCTTTTGCTTCCCCCCAACAGCTGGGACTAAGGAAGTCAAAGGTGTCTACAAATCAACCCTACTTTCCAATAATGATGACTAAATTTATAAAGCTAAAATTCATATGATTCTTACAATGTGCCAGCTGCTGTTCCAATTTTTATCCTCACAACAGCATAATGACATCAGTACTTTTAATCCCTCCATTTTACAATGATAAAACTGAGTCACAGAGAGGTTAAGAAATTTGCCTGAGGTCACATAGTTTACAAGTATTAGAGATGGGATTTGAACCCAGGCATTTTGAAGCTGGGTACTAAGTCACATGTTGCTCAGACAGCTACTGATACAGCTTTTTATCTGCAAGCTCTGCTTTGGGGAACTAGTACAACAAATACTTCATTAT
>NW_016805008.1:2568947-2575027 GCF_001698545.2 Rhinopithecus bieti
TAAAAAATATATATTGAAAAGTATATAAGAAAATCTGCAGCTCATCCAACATCTCTTCCCAACCCCAGCCAAAAGAAAAGAAAGAAACCAAATCCACAGCTCATATTTAAAAACAGAATCAGGCCGGGCGCGGTGGCTCAAGCCTGTAATCCCAGCACTTTGGGAGGCCGAGACGGGCGGATCACAAGGTCAGGAGATCAAGACCATCCTGGCTAACACGGTGAAACCCTGTCTCTACTAAAACTACAAAAAACTAGCCGGGCGAGGTGGCAGGCGCCTGTAGTCCCAGCTACTCGGGAGGCTGAGGCAGGAGAATGGCGTGAGCCCGGGAAGCGGAGCTTGCAGTGAGCTGAGATCCGACCACTGCACTCCAGCCTGGGCGACAGAGCGAGACTCCGTCACCAAAAAAAAAAATAAAAAATAAAAAAATAAAAAATAAATAAAAACAGAATCAGGGAGCAATTATTAAATGGTGTGGTGTATTAGTCAGGTTCTCTAGAGGGACAGGACAAATAGCATAGATGTGTATATAAAAGGGAGTTATTAAGGAGTACTGACTCACACAACCACAAGATGAAGTCCCACAACAGGCCGTCTGCAAGCTGAGGAGCAGGCAAGCCAGTCCAAGTCCCAAAAACCTCAAAAGTAGGGAAGTCGACAGTGCAGCCTTCAGTCTGTGGCCAAAAGCCTGAGAGCCCCTGGCAAACCACTGGTGTAGGTCCAAGATTCCAAAAGCTGAAGAGCTTGGAGTCTATTTTCGAAGACAGGAAGCATCCAACACAGGAGAAAGATGGAGGTCAGAAGACTCAGCCAGTCCAGTCCTTCCATGTTCCTCTGGCGGTGTTTATCTTAGCTACACTGGCCACTGACTAGATGGTGCCCACCCAGATTGAGGGTAGGTCTGTCTCTCCCAGCCCACTGACTCAAATGATGATCTCCTTTGGCAACACCCTCACAGACACACCCAGGAACAATGCTTTGCATCCTCATTCCAATCAAGTTGACACTCAATATTAACCATCACATGTGGTCAATGTTGTTCAAAGCATTATTTAAAGTTACATTTTACAATCATTTTGATAAGCTTTTGTGATGCTGGAGCAGCATCCTGATAAGTGTATCACTTGTGAAAGCAATACATTGCAACCTGTTTTTTACTACTCTATTCTTGCTGTAAAAAAATTTATACTTTAGAAGGGTTCAAAGGACCGTAAATATTGTCTAGAAACATGGAAAATACTTAAAGCATGATGGAGTCCAAGGGCAAGAATCTACATCTGTGAAGTAAAGTATGCCCGCTCATTATTTGTAACATTTTCAGTGTTATTTTAGAATTATTTTAGGATTTGCCCAGAATCAGTTAATAAAATAATTTTCAGTGTTACAGACAAAAGTTTTGTCTTGAAGAGTTTCAAATTTTCTGAATTTAGAAAAGTACTAAAAATACACCAAGAAGTCAGAGAAACCAGCTTTACCCAAGACTAACAATGTCACATTTACAAAATTAGATGTTTTATTACCCATTCTGAAAGTTAGCATAATGACCCAGCTTCTTGAATTATACCAGAAATCTAGTTATGGTCAGGAAATGGTCACATAGCGGCCCATGCCCTGGACTGGAGAAAACATAGTGTTCATGGAATTTTGTCCTTTCCTCTAGCTCTGGTTTGTGTGCTCTTTCTTGTTCAGGAGCATAGGAATTTATAAAGTAATTTCCTTAAAAGATATAGGCTGCCAGTTAGGTCTGCCTGTGGTCACATCCTCACCTTCTAAGAAGTGATTCTGAGATTACATCAATTGACAGAGTATTATTTTTATGAAGTTGAATTAAATTAAAACTTTCCTACATTGAAACAAGAGTTTTGGCACCACACTCAGAAATGAATGTTGAAAATTGAATTGTTTAATGATGTTGTTTTATCTCTCTTCTGCCTAATTTTATTCTTTTTAACATATATTTTAAAGCAAAATATTTCTACGTGGTCTATTCTGAAAAGCAGTAATAAACTGATCCCTCCCCTTTTCTTTCTCTTCCATAGGGGCAACCATTTCCAACGATTCTGAATTTTAATTTTAGCATTTAACTCCTTATCTCTAATTAATATATTTAGAAGGCTAATTGATAATTTTTAAATTTTAGTCATTTATTAAATTTCCTCTGCAGAACATGAGAACTTAGCTTCCTTTCATGCTTATTCCTCCCCAAAGTACAGATTTTTCTTTCTTTCCTCCTTCTTATAAAGATAAAGCTTAATTTTAATAAAATAAATATTCAGTATTGCGTCATAATGACTATGTTAAACACTTTCAAACCTAAGCCAAGATGCTTTTTTTCTTTTTGTGTAAGTTTTTAGTTTACGTAATATGTACCTACATTACGTGAATTTCTGGGTATCTAGCAGACTTAATGTCACTGGTAGAAGTGCAATATATACTCATTTCATCTTCTTGTGGCACTCTGACCTTCTCATCCAAACTGGACTGCTCAACTCTAGGCCTACTGCCTAGCCATCATCACAGCATCCCTCTATCCTTCTTCCATGAGATTCCCTTTTCTCTCACTTGTGTTGAGTATCCTGAAGCTCATTTTTCGCTTTCTCAGTTTTCTCCCTCTGGAATAGTACATTCTGCCATAGCTTCCTAAGAAATGGTACACTGTGAGTTAATTTTCTAAGGATATTCATTTCTGGAATGCCTTATTTGTTCACCAAACCAATATTTTTTTTTTTTTAGAGACAGAGTCTGACTCTGTCACCCAGGCTGGGGTACAATGGCATAACCATGGCTCACTGGAGCCTCAAATTCCTGGGCTCAAGAGATCCTCCTGCCTCAACTTCCTTAGTAGCTAGGATTATGGATGGACACCGTGGCTGCGTAATTTTTATTTTATTTTATTTTATTTTTTTTTTGGAGATAGAGTCTCGCTCTGTCACCCCAGGCTAAAGTGCAATGGCGTGATCTCGGCTCATTGCAACCTCCACCTCCCAGGTTCAAGCGATTCTCCTGCCTCAGCCTCCGGAGTAGCTGGGACCACAGGCGCCCGCCACCACGCCCAGCTAATTTTTTGTATTTTTAGTAGAGATGGGGTTTCACTACGTTAGCCAGGATGGTCTCAGTCTCCTGACCTTATAATCCACCCGCCTCGGCCTCCTAAAGTGCTGGGATTACAGGTGTAAGCCACCGCACCTGGTTATGCCTGGGTAATTTTTTAAAATTTTTTCTACAGAAGGAATTTCACCTATGTTCCCCAAGCAGGTCTTGAACTCCTGGTCTCAAACATTCCTCCCCCTCAAGTCTCCTAAAGTGCTGGGGTTACAAGTCTGAGCCTCTATGCCTAGCCACCAGACAAATCTTGACTCATGTCTCAAGATAGGTCAGTTCTTACCTTCTCAAGGGAAACTTTTCTGATTGCTGTTGGCAAAGTTAAGCTTTATCACCTATGTGCTTCTATATAATTTCATTCATTCACAAATTTACTTATTCATCTACCCATTCATTCATTCACACATCCAGCAAATATTTATTGAATACTCTCATAGGCCAGGCACTGGCTAGGGACAAGATGAAGAAAACACACTAGATTTGAGTTTGTTCATGCAAGAGGAGCCAGTAAAAGAGACTGAGAAAGAGGCCAGTGAGAAAGGGCCAATCAGACAAGTGTGATGTTACAAAAAAGAGAGGAGTGTTTTGTGAGGAAAAAGAAAATCAACTTTGTTAGATGATATTAAGAGGTATAGTAAGATAAAAACCAGAAGTACGCACTTAAGGTAACAACACAGACATCACTGATGACTTTGGTAAAAGCAATTTCTTTCGCGTATTGGGCAGGAAACTTCACTGAAGTGCGCTGAAAGAAGAAATCAGGGAAGTAGAAATACAAAACATAGGTAGCTCTTTGGAGAATTGTCTGGCAAAGGGAGCAGAGAAGTGAGGTGGTATTTGGTGAAGAATGTGTGGTTAAATCACACACACAAAAAAGTGCAGCATGGAAAGTGCTGCTAGGACTCATCTGATAGAACCAGAGAGGCTGAGACGTAGGAAAGAGGGGCCCCCAAAGAATATTCTAGCTCTCGTTCTTTGTCACTCTCTGTTCAACCCTATATATCTGCCTTTTAAGTGATGTCATTGTTGTAAATTAATTATGAGTTGAACATTTAATAGATTTCTCAAAATCTAAATTAGGTTCATTTTTCCTAGTTCAACTTCTCAGTCCTCTGAAGTACTATTTATTCCTGGGATAAAGTTCCAGCCCTACTTAAAAATGATCTGAACTTGGGCAAGTGACATAACTAAAGTTTGCTACAGTTTCATTAAAATAGGTTTAATAGTAACACTCAACCCATAAACTGTTTTAAGACTTAAGTAAGGCCGGGCACGGTAAATTACGCCACTGCACTCCAGCCTGGGCAACAGAGCAAGACTCCGTCTCAAAAAAAAAAAAAAGACTTAAATAAAACACTAGTAGGCCGTGCATGGTGGTTCACACCTGTAATTCTAGCACTTTGGGAGACGGAGGCAAAGTGGATCACTTAAGCTCAGGAGTTTGAGACCAGCCTGGGCAACATGGTGAAACACTGTCTCTACAAAAAAATACAAAAATTAACCAGGCATAGAGGCTCATGCCTGTAGTCCCAGCTACTTTTGGAGTTGAAGTGAGGGGACTGCTTGAGTCCAGGAGACAGAGGTTGCAGTGAGCCGAGATTGCACCACTGCATTCCAACCTCACTAATAAAGTACATAGAACAATGCCTGATACACATTAAAGACTCAATAAATATTAGCTGTTGCTGTTGCTGTGGCTGTTGCTGTCATCATCAATCAACTTTATCTTCTTAATTGTCATCACTGTCATTTGAGGCTGAGAAGGGAGGAGAACCGGTGGCTGCAAATAAATAACATTTTGCCTAAAACCTGTCCCCTTAGGTGGAGGTAGAGGCACATTTTCACTTTTGCTTGACCTATCACACACACAGACACACACACACACACACACACACACACACACACACAAATGGAATGCTCATGTGTGGCACCAACTCTGGTGTTGGAATGTTCAATTTTTTTCCATGTTGGAGTTTTAAAGTATTAAGCCAAATATAATTTTATGTGAAAAATATGAAGTCTGAAGTGTCTATAAATTTTGTATATGAAATAAAATTACTTTTGAGTTTATTGCCTTCAACTGTAGCTGAAGAAAACAGCAAAATAGCAAAACAGGGCAGTTGTGTGGTCTTTTGCCAACTCTTTGAAAAACCTGCTTGTCACATCTGTCCACTTTACCTGCCTTATAAGTTTATTTCAGGATGCTCGCTCAGGCTTCCAACTCTGTTTACTGAAATTCTGTTTCTGGCCAAATCACTTTATTTTTTCATAATACAATGAAAAATGTCAATTAACAAGTAGTAACTAACAATAGAAGATTTAATGTTTTAAAATGTGAGAATGAGCCAGGCATGGTGGTTCATGCCTGCAATCCCAGCACTTTGGGATGCCAGAGTGGGTGGATCACTTGAGGCCAGGAGTTCAAGATTGAGACCATCCTGGCCAACACAGTGAAACCTTGTCTCTACTAAAAATACAAAAATTAGGCCAGGTGCGATGGCTCAGGCCTGTAATCCCAGCACTCTGAGAGGCCAAGGTGGGCAGATCACGAGGTCAGGAGATCGAGACCTTCCTGGCCAACGTAGTGAAACTCCATCACTACGAAAATACAAAAAAAATTAGCCGGGTATGGTGGCACGTGCCTGTAATCCCAGCTACTCAGGAGGCTGAGACAGGAGAATCCCTTGAACCAGGGAGTCGGAGGTTGCAGTGAACCGAGATCACGCCATAGCACTCCAGCTTGGCGACAGAGTAAGACTCGGTCTCAAAAAAAAAAAAAAAAAAAATTAGCCAAGTGTGGTGGTGTGTGCCTGTAACCCCAGCTACTCAGGAGGCTGAGGCACACGAATCGCTTGAACCCAGGAGACGGAGATTACAGTGAGCCAAGATTGCGCCACTGCACTCCAGCCTGGGCACCAGAGCGAGACTCTGTCTCAAAAATAAAATAAAATAAAATAAAATAAAATAAAATAAAATAA
>NW_016805008.1:2577383-2580234 GCF_001698545.2 Rhinopithecus bieti
CTCTGTCTCAAAAATAAAATAAAATAAAATAAAATAAAATAAAATAAAATAAAATAAAATGTGAGCATGGAAAAGTTTGAACAAAAGCATACATATATACATTTCAGTCACTTATATATAATCACATCTTTTTTTTTGTTTTTTTGTTTTGTTTTGTTTTGTTTTTTTGAGACCGAGTCTTGCTCTGTCGCCCGGGCTGGAGTGCAGTGGCCGGATCTCAGCTCACTGCAAGCTCCGCCTCCCGCGTTCACGCCATTCTCCTGCCTCAGCCTCTGGAGTAGCTGGGACTACAGGCGCCCGCCACCTCGCCCGACTAGTTTTTTTTTTTTTTTTTTTTTGTATTTTAGTAGAGACGGGGTTTCACCGTGTTAGCCAGGATGGTCTCGATCTCCTGACCTCGTGATCCGCCCGTCTCAGCCTCCCAAAGTGCTGGGATTACAGGCTTGAGCCACCGCGCCCGGCTATATAATCACATCTTAAAGAAATGCAGAGGATGGGGGTTTTATAATATGGCAATACACACAAAAAACTATAACAAAAATGTGAGCTAAGGGATAAACACCTAACTCCCAGTTAAATCAGTGAGCTAACAGATTTGTTTCCCAAATGGCCACTGCATTATGTTAGCAGGACCAGCAAATTAAAATAAATTTCATTTCCTCATTTGTAAAAGGTGGTTTTAAATAATCTTGACTATAATCAGACTATTGTGGAGTGTTTAGTCAAAGATCTTTTAAGGAGGTCAAGTACAAAAATGGTTGAGTTCTTCTGTAACAGTGATGAAAATGACAGAGCCAATTAGAATATCAAAGATTAAACATGAAAAGAACCTCAGAAATCATCTCACTTTGATTTCTTAAATTATGTAGAGAAAAATTGAATGTCAAGAATTTTGAAGGGTCTGAGAGTTTACCCTGTCTGCAAGCTAATGCATGAGCCCATCCACAGTTTCGTATGCACTGGCAGAAGACATGAGACCAGAGGGTCAGAAACGAAAGACTTTACTACCCAGGGCACAGCAGGCAACATGAGCTTCATGTTCATATTGATTTCCTCTGTTTCCAAGTACTATATGGTGATAAGGATGTGGGCCTCCATAGATACCGCACATGCAGTGGAATTGTGTTACAGTAGTTGAGACACCCTCAGCGTAGGAAACCTTCAATCTTATAAGGAGAATGCTAGCAAACCTGCCTAATATTTCTCAGGAAGGAAAAAATTACATTTATCACCCTGGTCAGGAAACAAATCCATCACCTGACCTGGAAGGAGATATTAGGCATATAAACAGAACAAAGATGTGAAAGCCTCTTGCTCAGGTGCCCCAAAATATGAGAGACACATAGAGATTTGTCTCCCAACACTGAGATCTAGTGAGGAGAAAGAGATTATTTAAGATCACCAACTAAAGTGCTGAATTCTTAACTAGTACCAAAAAAATGGTAGAAATATATAATTTAATATTTGGTAGATAGGTGGACAAAGCCCAAGGTGACATCTTAATAAGCTAATCTCCTTTCCTTGAGGGCAGGCAGAAACCGTGACTTAGTTTTCATTAGTAAAATATGCTAGAGGTAATGCGATGACACTCCCATGATTAGGTTAGTCTATGTGTCTATCTAGGTCTATCTATAGCTTAGCATACCTGAAGTATATATAAGGTCATATATGTATAACTCTTAGCAGACCAAAGTTGAGACCTTCTAACCTTGAAGAAGCAAACTCCCATATTGCAACTGCCTAGGTAAAGGTCCATGTAGCAGGAAATTATATGTGGCCTCTAGGGTCTAACAGTCAACAAAACCTGGGGCCTCAGTCGTGCAGCCACAAAAATCAGAATTCTACCAACAATTGAAATGAGCTCAGAAGCAGATTCTTTCTTAGTTGAGCCTCCAGATAAGACAGTGGCTTAACCAATATGTTGACTGCAGCTTCTTGAAACCCTCAGTAGAGGACCCAGTTAAGCTGGGCCCAGGCTCCTGACCCAGAGAAACTGTGGAATATATGTTATCTTATGGTACTAAATTTGCAGTAATCTGTTACATAGCAATAGAAAACTAATACAATAGCTCAGCATAGACCAGAATTTAACCTGTTGGACACCTTCTTTTTCTGTCACAATAAAATAGAAATGAGATCTTCTTGAAATTTTTTCTGTAACTATATTGATCTTGGCCTGGAAGGCTTAAGCTGACCCTACTTAGATCATCCCTTAGATTGTCTAAATTATTTCTGCCAGTAAGTCTGGTTGTGTGTTTGTTTGTTTGTCTTGCTTCATAGTCACCCCATCCAGAATAGAACCAAAGTGAATAAGCCATTCAGTTGATTCTCCATTCCCACTGGTGAAACCCCATCAATGATCCCAATCCACAGAGTCTTTATTGAGACACTACAATTTGCATATTACTACAACATTTAGCACTTGGTTGTTTTTAACAGTTATATTGTTTCTCCAGCATAATTGTATGTCCTCTATTTTTCTTACAGATGTTTCTATATTTCTATGACATTTGACACAGAGTTAGGCAAAAGGAGATTCTCTTAAGTATCTATTGTTTGACAAACATGATCTGAGTTTTAAGAAGTTCCTGCTAACAACTGATCTGCCCTGGATACTGTAGAATTTATTTAGTACACAATGGTCACACTCCTTCACCCAGTCAGTTTTGGTTTATCCCCAAATCCTCAGGACTGAGTTATTACAGAAGAAGAAGAAGAAGAAGAAGGAGAAGGAGAAGGAGAAGGAAAAAAGGGAAGAAGAAGAAGAAGAAGAAGAAGAAGAAGAAGAAGAAGAAGAAGAAGAAGAAGAAGAAGAGGAAGAGGAAGAGGAAGAGGAAGAGGAAGAGGAAGA
>NW_016805008.1:2580666-2587993 GCF_001698545.2 Rhinopithecus bieti
GAGGAAGAAGAAGCAGAAACAGAAGCAGCAGCAGAAGCAGAAGAGGAAGAAGAAGAGGAGGAAGAAGAAACAACCTCTGGAAAAAAATAAGATCTTAGGTTACTTTTGGGGTTAGTTCTATTTTTAGTCACTATGTAATATAATTTATACATAGATCAGAGGGCACATCCATTTGAATACTCAGGATCATCTTTATGCAAAAACTAAATCAGAGTTTCAACATATTTGCTTCAAAAAGAATAATAAAATAAATAATTGAAAGATCATAAAAATGAGGAGAAAAGAAGTATTCAAGATACCGGTGACTCACGCCTACAATCCCAGCACTCTAGGAGGCTGAGGCAGGTGGATCACTTGAGGTCAGGAGTTTTATAACAGCCTGGCCAACACGGTAAAACCTTGTTTCCACTAAAAATACAAAAATTAGCCGGGTGTGGTGGCAGGTGCCTGTAATCCCAGCTGCTTGAAAGGCTGAGGCATGAGAATCGCTTGAACCCAGGAGGCAGAGGTTGCAGTGAGGTAAGAAAGGGCCGCTGCACTCCAGCCTGGGTGACAGAGTGAGATTCCATCTCAAAAAAGAAAAGAAAAGAAATGTCCAAGATACAAGATACTTCTAAAATTACAGACTTTATTATAAGCAAACAAACAAATATGTGTCTATCACTATCTAATGCTGATAAATCTAGGCTATTTCACTCCAAACTGGAATATATTTGTCAAGATAAAGTAGTAAATAGTATCAAGTTTGGCTTTCTGCCTTAAAAAAGAACTAATCAGGCCAAAAAGATTGATAGTGATCACTATGACTCTTATATCCTTGCACATTTTCTACAGCCGCTAGGAGGGGCTAGACGTTTGTAAAATCTAGTCTTTAAAAAAAAAAAAAACCTTCTTAACATAGAAACAAGGTGTTAACAAGGTGCTGTTGTGCTATTGGGATATTTTTTGACCTATCCATATTTGAGAAATAGTTTCTCTCTCTCTCTCTTCCTCTTTCTGTCTTACACATACACATATGCATGCACACAATTTGAAGTTTCTTCTTATCTCTTATTTACATGAATGAGGAATTTCAACATTATAAAAACATTGAACCAGGCCAGCAGCAGTGGCTCACGCCTGTAATTCTAGCACTTTGAGAGGCCAAGGTGGGCGGATCACAAGGTCAGGAGTTCAAGACCAACATGGCCAATATGGTGAAACTCCGTCTCTACTAAAAATACAAAAATCAGCTGAGCATGGTGGCAAGCACCTGTAGTCCCAGCTACTCAGGAGGCTGAGGCAGGAGAAACGCTTGAACCCGGGAGGTGGAGGTTGTAGTGAGCCAAGATCACACCAGTGCACTCCAGTCTAGGCAACAGAGCAAGACTCCGTCTCAAAAACAAACAAACAAACAAAACATTGAATCAATCCTACTGCCATTTTAACCTTAAACCAATAGCTATTTACTGATTCCTTTTGAAAATCACTTTGTTGGTCAGGCATAGTGGCTCACACCTGTGATCCAAGCACTTCGGGAAGCTGAGGTAGGAGGATCACTTGAGCCCAGGAGTTTGAGAGCAGCCTTGGCAGAATGAGTCCTCATCTCAACAAATGATGAAAAAATTAACCAGGCATGGTGGCTTATGCCTGTGATCTAAGCTACTTGCGAAGGTGAGGCAGGAGGATCTCTTGACCCTAGGAGTTCAAGGTTGCAGTGAGCTAGAACTGCGCCACTGCTCTTCAGCCTGGGCTACAGAGTTTCAAAAAAGAAAAAAAGCTGGTATAATTTTAAATCACAAGCCTAAGTAGATTTAGGGCTCAGTATGTATTTGGAGAATTCACAATAGCAAAACAAGCAAAGAAAACAGCATCAAAACTGAGAGAATTCATCACAAGCAGATCTGCCCTACAAGAAACACTAATGGAAGTTTTTCAGACTGAAGGGCAATGACACCAGATGGAAACTTAGTTTCATAATAAGCAGAGTACTATAAATGCTCTTTTTAAAAAATATATTGTTAATGTACTTATAAGAATATGATATCTTAGGGATTATAATGTATGTATATTCAAAATATATGACAAAGGCCGAGACAGGTAGATTACTTGAGGTCAGGAGTTTGAGGAGAGCCTGGCCAACATGGCGAAACCCCGTCTCTACTAAAAATACAAAAAAATTAGCTGGTTGTGGTAGCGCATGCCTATAGTCCCAGCTGCTAGGAAGGCTGAGACAGGAGAATTGCTGGGCCTGGGGAAGTGGTGGAGGCTGCAGTGAGTCCAGATAACACCATTGCACTCCAGCCTGGGCAAGTGAGTGAGACTCCATCTCGAAAATATATATATACACATATATCTGTGTGTGTATGTATATATGTATACATATGTATGTGTGTGTGTGTATATACACACATATATATGATAGTGATACTACAAAGAATGAATGGGGTAAGTGGAAATATAGTGCTATATAGTTTTTATATTATATGTAACAGTGTAAGTTATGTATTAGTTACAGAAAGACTGATAAGTTATGTACGCATAATGTAAACACTAAGTACTGACAAGGAAACTATTTTAAAAGCATATAGAGGAATTATGTTTAAAATGACGTTAAAAATAGTATATACATCAATATATAAAGTAAACTTCATGACAAAGACTATTTCCAGAGTTAAAAGTTACATTTCATAATGATAATAGGGGCAATTCATCAGGAAGCATAATTAACATAAATATATATGCATTTAAATTTACATAGCTTCAAAATACAAGAAACAAAACTGAGAGACAAGAGAAACAAATCTATAATAATAACTAGAGATTTTAACTCATGTCCCAGTAATTTATGGAATAATTTGAATAAAAGTCCAGGAAGAATTCAGAGATTTGGATTTCAATCTCAATCACCTTGACCTAATGGATTTTTATAGAATATTATATATAATAACCTCAGGATACACATTATTTTAAAGAATACATGAGATTTTCACAAAAATAGATTATATGACAGATTATGCATACAGTAAATGTTAACACATTTTTTTTTTTGAGACAGAGTCTTGCTCTGTTACCCAGGCTGAAGTGTAGTCATGCGATCTCAGCTCACTGCAAGCTCTGCCTCCTGGGTTCAGGCCATTCTCTTGCCTCAGCCTCCCGAGTAGCTGGGACTACAGGCGCCTGCCACCACGGCCGGCTAATTTTTTGTATTTTTAGTAGAGACAGGGTTTCACCGTCTCTACATCCTGTTAGCCAGGATGGTCTCCATCTCCTGACCTCGGGATCTTCCCAGCTCGGCCTCCCAAAGTGCTGGTATTGCAAGCATGAGCCACCGTGCCCGGCCAACAAATTTTTAAAGATTAAAATATTACACAATAGTTTCTCTAAACACAATGTAATTAAATTGTACATAAATTACAATAAATTAACTAAGAAAGATCCCCAAATTTTGAAATTAAACACCAAATATATAAATAAAGTATGAGAAAAAAACACAAAGGAAATTTGAAAATGTTATGTTCTAGGCTGACAGATAATGAAAATACAACAAAATTTATAGAATGCAGCTAAGCAGTGTTTAGAGGAAAATTTAAAGCTTTAAATCTTGTATTAGGAAAGAAGCTTTTAAACTGACCACATTTCTATGTTAAGAAGCTAGGGAAAGAAGAGCAAATTAAACCCAAAATAGATGGTCATAAGAGCAGAAACAAGTAAAATGTCAAATAGACAATAAGGAAAATTAACTCAATAAAAGTTGAATCTTTAAAAAGAGTAATACAATAGAAAAATCCCTAAAGACAGATTTAAAATAAGAAAAAAATACATATTGTCAATATTATGAATAAAATGAGGGGCTACAAAATATCAAACAAATAATGAGAGAATGTAATGATCAGCTTTGTACCAATAAATGTAACAACATATATAAAAGGTACAAATTCATTGAAAATACAACTTAATAAAAGTGAAATAGAAATAAAATTTGAATGAGTCTTTAGTAAATAAATTGAATTTGAACTAAAAATATTCTACCAAGGCCGGGCGCGGTGGCTCAAGCCTGTAATCCCAGTACTTTGGGAGGCCGAGACGGGCGGATCACGAAGTCAGGAGATAGAGACCATCCTGGCTAACATGGTGAAACCCCGTTTCTACTAAAAAATACAAAAAACTAGCCAGGCAAGGTGGCGGGCGCCTGTAGTCCCAGCTACTCGAGAGGCTGAGGCAGGAGAATGGCATAAACCCGGGAGGCAGAGCTTGCAGTGAGCTGAGATCCAGCCACAGCACTCCAGCCCGGGCAACAGAGTGAGACTCCGTCTCAAAAAAAAAAAAAAAAAAAAAAAAAATTCTACCAAAACAAACCAAAAAATCCCTCTAAGCCAAGTTGGTTTCACTGTTGATTTCTAGTAAACGGGTTTCAGCAGGTTGAAATCAAGGTGTCTGCAGTACTGAGTTCCTTCCTTGAGGCTCAAGAGAGGATTCCATTTACTCATCTATTCCAGATTCTAGAGGCTGCCCACATCCCTTGGCTTGTGGCTTTCTTCCATCTTCAAAGCCAGCAAAAGCCAGTAAAGTCATTCTCACATTGCATCACTGTGATTCTGACTCTTAAACCCTCTTCCACATATAAGGACTTTTGTGATTACATTGTGCCCACTTGGATAATCTAGGATAATCCCATAATTTTAAGGTCAGGTGATTAGCACCCTTAATTCCATCTGCTACTTTAATTTCTGGGGATTAGGGCATGGACATCTCTGGGGAGCCACTATTCTGCCTACCACAATCTGTATCTCCACATCCTAACAACACACTCCTTGTTACTTCAGAACAAATCGCTGACATCATATCATCTCATTCAGAGCTATTTCAGTATGTATTTTTTTTTTTAAATAAGGATTCTACTAGCCAGGCACAGGGCAAGCACCTGTAGTCCCAAATACTTGGAGTTGAGTGGGAGGGTTGCTTGAGCCCAGAAGTTCAAGGGTCCAGTGAGCTTTGATAGTGCCCCTGCACACCAGCTTGGGCAACAGAGGGAGACCCCCATCTTGGAAAAAAAAAAAAAAAAAAAAAAAAGCTAAAATTATTTTAAAAGAAAACAATCACACCTAAAAAAAGTTAGTAATAATTTCTTGGCCAGGTGCAGTGGCTCACACCTGTAATCTCTAGCACTTTGGGAAGCCAAGGCGATTGGATCACTTGACCTCAGAAGTTCAAGACCAGCCTGGGCAATTTGGTGAAACCCCATCTCTATGAAAAATACAAAACTTAGCCAGGCGTGTTGGTGCATGCCTGTAGTCCCAGATGCTTGCGCGGCTGAGGCAAGAAGATCCCTTGAACTCAGGAGGTGGAGGTTGCAGTGAGCCTAGATCGCAACACTTCACTTCAGTCTGGGTGACGGCGTGAGACCTTGTCTCAAAATAATAATAGTAATATATTTAAATTATCAATTATTGTCTTAAGATTAACTATTCTGTAATTATTTAAATTACTCTTATTGTAATATAATTTTTAAACTATTTTGCAATTTGTTTGAAACAGAATTCAGATGGAATTCATACATGCCATTGAATAATTTTCTATTAAAAGGACAATATTTCTGAGGATTCCTTAATATTAAATTATTTTAATTATATTGTTGACTAAATACATACAAACATGAAACCAGAGATAAATTCCTCAAATGTGAATCTCATACATTTATAAAATCATGGCCAGGCGCGGTTGCTCATGCCTGTAATCCCAGCACTTTAGGAGGCCAAGGTGGGCGGATCACGAGGTCAGGAGATGGAGATCATCTTGGCTAACATGGTGAAACCCCGTCTCTACTAAAAATACAAAAAAATTAGCCGGGCGTGGTGGAGGGCGCCTGTAGTCCCAGCTACTCAGGAGGCTGAGGCAGGAGAATGGCGTGAACCCGGGAGGAGGAGCTTGCAGTGAGCCGAGATTGCGCCACCGCACTCCAGCCTGGGCGACAGAGCAAGACTCCTTCTCAACAACAACAAAAAATAAATAAATAAATAAAATAAAAAATATTCTTGAAACAAACCTATGACCCCAGTTTGAGAAACATTGTTCCTACACCATTGTCTGCATAGTTCATTTTAAAATTAGTTTTTTGGTGTCTTGTGAGTGTTCATTATTGCCTAAACCATTGCTTACTTTCTTTGTTTCATAGTCATTTTTACAAACACATTTTGGTCACTTACTATATGCCAGTCACTTTTCCTAGCTACCAGAATCAAAAAGGGGAAGAAGACTTGCTTAACTGCTTATAGTGAACTTTTCAAAAAATGTTGTATTATCAGAATAACTGTAATATGAGGTCTGTGAAGATGAGAATCAGCTCTTCGGCATCTTTGATTCCCCAGAAGGCCAAATAGAGTGCATTTACAAAGTCATTACTCAATCAATGTTCAATAATTAATTAGAGTTAGAAGCCTATATTTTAATCACTCCGTTAAATGTGACAGGCAGACCTGGACAGGAAGAACCATGTTACTATACAGTCTCTTTTCTGGTGAAAAGAAGAAGTGAGTCTGTGTGCATTGGCAGTTATGGTGAAGACACAGTTGCTTGGTGAAAGTGACAGGTGTAACAGCCACCATGGTAACTTGGAGCCAAGCAAGTTATAAAGCTGACCTCCTCAGTGCAGATCCTTACCAGTCAGTATAATAGATGGATAGCTATTATGGGTCAACAGTGATGAATAGGATTTGCTCAAAATAGCCCAACATATTCAGCTCTTTGGGGACAGTGAACATTTATCACTGATTGTTAATCCTTTCAGGAGTCCATTTCAAGGCTAACAAGGTTCTTTTCTGGAATTATTTTTCTTTTGTGTATCAGGCCCACAGTCCTACTCATTCAGAAAAATGTTTACTTTCAGGGGCTATGCTAGGTATGTATCTCCTGGGTATTTAATCATGGAATTGCATGGTAGATGAGTCCCAGATCCTAAGGCTAGCTTGCTACCCTCTTTCCAGCATGTATGAAAAAGAGAGACTCTTTGGCTTGCATTGTTAAGTGACATCTGGTACAAATTTCAGTATAACACCTGAAACGGATTATAGGCAGTAATATATTGATAGACAGTAATACGTTTTAAAACAATAATCTATTAATTCTCAAAGAGCAAAAGCCTCAGGACAAGTATACTCAGGAAGTACAAATGAGTTTTGAAACACACAGCACATGTTGCACCTGTCCAAGTGAGTAGGTAAAATTTGGTGACCTTGAAGAGAATGGGAGCATAGAGACACTAAAAAAGGAGAGCTATATCCCAATATCCCACAATATCCCAATTTCTTTTTCTTTCTTTCTTTTATTCTTTTTTTTTCTTTCTTTCTTT
>NW_016805008.1:2588418-2615434 GCF_001698545.2 Rhinopithecus bieti
TTTTTTTGAGACGGAGTCTCACTCCGTTGCCCAGGCTGGAGTGCAGTGGTGCGATCTCGGCTCACTGCAAGCTCCGCCTCCCGGATTCACGCCATTCTCCTACCTCAGCCTCCCGAGTAGCTGGGACTACAGGCGCCCATCACCACGCCCGGCTAATTTTTTGTATTTTTAGTAGAGACGGGGTTTCACTGTGTTAGCCAGGATGGTCTTGATCTCCTGATCTCATGATCCGCCCACCTTGGCCTCCTAAAGTGCTGGGGTTACAGGTGTGAGCCACCGCGCCCCTCGCTATATCGCAATTTCATAAATCTGGGGTGCTTACTTAGCTTCATGCTCATCCCTGACTAAAGGATAAATCCCTTAAACTCGGAGACCAGATTGTGCATGTCTTTAAACCCCAACTGTGCAACTCAAAGCATCTTTATAGGCCAACATCATCATCATCATCATCACCACCTGGGAGCTTATGAGAAATGCAGCATCACAGGCCCCTCCCTGCCATACTGAATCAGGATCTGCATTAAAAAATACCTTCAGGCCGGGCGCGGTGGCACCCGTCTGTAATCCCAGCACTTTGGGAGACCGAGGCGGGCGGATCACGAGGTCAGGAGATGGAGACCATCCTGGCTAACACGGTGAAACTCCGTCTCCACTAAAAATATAAAACATTAGCTGGGCGTGGTGGCGAGCGCCTGTAGTCCCAGCTATTCCGGAGACTGAGGCAGGAGAACGGCATGAACCCCTGAGGCGGAGCTTGCAGTGAGCCGAGATTGTACCACGTCACTCCAGCCTAGGGGAGAGAGAGAGACTCCGTCTCAAAAAAAAAAAAAAAAAAAAAAAATCTTCAGGCTGGGCTCAGTGTCTCACGCCTGTAATCCCAGCACTTTGGGAGGTCGAGGGGGGCAGATCACTTGGGGTCAGGAGTTCAAGACCAGCCTGGCCAACATGGTGAAATCCCCTCTTTATCAAAATACAAAAAGTAGCTGGGCATGGTGGTGGGCACCTGTAGTTTCAGCTACATGGGAGGCCGAGGCAGGAGAATCCCTTGAACCCGGGAGGTGGAGGTTGCAGTGAGCTGAGATGCCGGCACTGCACTCCAGCCTCGGTGACAGAGTGGAATTCTGGCTCAAAATAAAACAAAACAAAACCTCGAGTGGTTTGAATATATGTGAAAGTTTAAGAAACATGCCTCCATAGTACTAGCATAGTGCCTTATGCACCATAGGACTCACTACATGTATTTAATTACCCTAGAAAAACAAAGGCATAATAAACTGTAAATTGGTTAGGACTGTAGATCTGAGAGATATAACGGTCCAAGAGAAAAATATAAAAAGAAGGTGCACTATAAAAACATGTGCCTATCAAAGATATTGTGGGGTTTTTTTTAATGCATCATAACAACATGCCAAAAGAATGGATGTTCTAGAGCATCTACTCTCCTTTTTTTTTTTTTTTTTTTGGGACTAGGTTTCATTTTTTCCCCAGGATGGGGTGTAGGGGCACAGTCCTGTCTCACAACAGCCTCAACCTCCTAGGCTCAAACAATCCTCCTCCCTCAGCCTTCCAAGTAGCTGGGACTATAGAGGCATGTGCCACCACCACCACACCCAGCTATTTATTTTTTTTTTTTTTTTTTTTTTTTTTTTTTTTTTTTTTTTTAGAAATGGAGTCTCTAAATATTGCCTAGGCTACTCTTGAACTCCTGGCCCCAAGCAATTCTCCTAAAGTGGCCTCCTAAAGTGTAGAGATTAAAGGCATGAGCCACTGTGCCTGGCCAAGTATCTGCTTTCAAAGTAAGAAGTTTGCCCCTAGAGGTATAAAAAACAATTCAATGGTACATAAGGTGAACATACTAAAATTTTTCTTTACATTTTCATTTTTTAAAGGAGCTATACTAATAGTTTAGTATTCAGATTGCCATTGGTACCTAATCCGTATGTAAAATCGTTCATGAGATTAACAGCAGTACTCTCAGATTATTGAAATTTTCTCTAGTTTATGTGTGTCTTGTTAAATGAATGCAACTAAGTGGACAAATGACTTCAGAAGATTCCTGCAAGGGAAATGCAGATTTAAAATAATTCAAATAGACCAGGCATGGTGGTTCATGCCTGTAATCCCAGCAGTTTGGGAGGTCAAGGCTGGCAGATCACCTGAGGTCAGGAGTTCAAGACCAGCCTGGCCAAAATGGTGAAGCCCGTCTCTACAAAAATTAGCTGGGCATGATGGCAGGTGCCTATAATCCCAGCTACTCAGGAGGCTGAAACAGGAGAATCACTTGAACTCAGGAGGCAGAGGTTGCAGTGAGCAGAGATCATGTCATTACACTCTAGCCTGGGCAACAGAGCAAGACTCTGTCTCAAAACAAACAAACAAACAAACAAAGATAATTTAAATATAAGGAGAGGAGACCGGTAACTCAAAAGGCAAAGTGGGCAGTTATAATTTTTTTTTTTTTTTTTTTGAGACAGGGTCTTGGTCTGTCGCCCAGGCTGGAGTGCAGTGACGAGTAGCGAAGTCGCAGCTCACTGTAACCTCCTCCTCCTGGGCTCGAGTGATCCTCCCACGTCAGCCCCTTAAGTAGCTGAGAACATCACACTTAGCTAAATTGTTGTATTTTTTGAAGAAATGAAGTTTCACTATGTTGCCCAGCCTGGTCTTGAACTCCTGAGTTCAAGCGATCCTCTTGGCTCAGCCTCCCAAAGTGCTGGGATACAGGCATGAGCCACCACACCTGGCCAGTCATAGTCCTTAAGCAGGCTCTTTATTAGTCACATTCCAGACAAAAACAATGACAATCAAATCAAGTCTAACCTGATGTCAGCCAAAAATCCTAAAATAACCAAAAGTTTAGTGCATATACCCATAAGAAGATCTTTATCATTTTTTTTACTAAATATATTATTTAATTACTTTATTATTTAAAGATTTTTAAAAACACCATAATTTATGGTGAGCTTGTCCTACAGATGTGTTGCCATCTCTGCATATTGTGCTTCGTGAGGCAGATCTTCCAGGAGGCTAGCTGGTAAGCTAAGATCTGAAGATACACTTAGAAAAAAAAGCAAGAACAGAACACTGCATAAAATGAGTTATAATTTATAGAAGAAACCCACAACACATTTTAAATGTAAATATGCATCATCATCAAATTTTAATATTCCAGCCTGGTCACATAACAAAACCATATATCTACAAAAAAATACAAAAATTAGCTGGGTGTGGTGGTGCATTCCTGTAGTCCCAGCTTTTTAGGGAGGCTGAGGTGGGAGGATCACCTGAACCCAGGAGGTCAAGGCTACAGTGAGCCATGATTGCATCACTGTACTCCAGCCTGGGGGACAGAGTGAAATTCAGTTTCAAAAAAAGAAAGAGAGAGAGAGAGAGAGAAGAAAGTAAAGAAGAAGGAAGGGAAGGGAAGGGAAGGGAAGGGAGGGGAGGGGGAGGAAAGGGAAGGAGAGAGGGAAAGAAGGAAAGAAAGGAGAAAGAAAAAGAAAGAAGGAAAGGAAGAAAGAAAGAAATTTTAGAATATTGAGGTCAAAGAGAGGAAGTCATAGTTAAGGATCAGGAATTAGAACAGCTTTAGACCTCTCCACAGCAATATGGAAGCAGGAACATAATGAAAGAATGCCTTTATTAATCTGAAGACAAATTGTTTTTCTTTCAGAATTCGATATCCAATCAAATTAGTAATCAGTGTGAGGATAGAATACAGATATTTTCAGACACGCAATTTCTCAAAAAAAAAAAAAAATACTTCTCAGAAAGCTCTTTTCCAAAAAGCTATAGATATGCTTGATTAAAATACAGTTATGAACCAAGAAAGAGGAAGACATGTACTACCAAAAGTCAGGGGATCAAAACCAGGAGCAAGAGAAGGTAAAGATAAACAGAAATCCTGGATAAGAGGAGAGGACAAGGCCGGGCACAGTGGTTCACGCCTGTAATCCCAGCACTTTGGGAAGCCAAGGCAGGAGGATCACTTGAGTCCAGGAGTTCGAGACCAGCCTAGGCAACATGGCAAAAACCCATCTCCACAAAAAAACAAAAACAAAAAATGTTAACCGGGCGTGGTAGTGCTTTCCTGTAGTCCCATTGAATTGGGAGCCTGAGGCAGGGGTATTGCTTGAGCCCGGGTGATCGAGGCTGCAGGGAACCATGATCTTACCACCGTACTGCCACCTGGGTGACATAGCAAGACCCTGTCTCAAAAAAAAAAAAAGAAAAGAAAAGAAAAAGAGAAAGAAAAGAAAGGAAAAGAGAAAGGAGAGGGCAAACACTCCTGTGTGGGGCAGGTTGGAAGACTCTGGGAGACACTTCTGCAAAGATCATAGTGACAGACTCTCTAAGGTGAGCATATTTAGAGGCTCAGGCAAACAGACAGAAGGCTTGAGGTTGACATTTATGGTGTGCTATTACGTAGGCAGATGCTCTTGTAAGACACTTTGCATAGGAAACTTATGCAATAGATGTATTTATTGTACTTATTTTACAGAAAAGGAAAGAAGAGCAGAGCAGATTAACTAGATAGTCCAAGAGCTCACAGCTAGTAAGAAGCATCACAGGGCTCAAAGCCAGGCAATCTGACTTCAGAAACCTTTTATTTTTATTTTCACATTTTTCTCTCCATTTCCACAGGTATCAACAGAGACTTTCCAGAAAGCATCATTGTATACTGACTCCCCACAGAAATAGAAATGTTGCCAATTAAGAAAAAGAAGAAAAATTTAACTTCAGGAAAAGCAGAAAATTGTATAAGAAAGGAAAAATAACTACAGTTGTCTACATGGTGGTGTTGTAAATGGCATTTTCAGAGTCATAATAACATAAATATTAAATAATAACCTAACTAATATGCAGTGATGTCTAAAATATTGAGGATGGGTGCGGTGGCTCATGCCTGTAATTCCAGCACTTTGGGAGGCCAAGGCGGGTGGATCAGTTGGGGGCAGGAGTTCGAGACCAGCCTGGCCAACATGGTGAAACCCTGTCTCTACTGAAAATACAAAAATTAGCCGAGCATGGTGGCGCACGCCTGTAGTCCCAGCTACTCGGGAGACTGAGGCAGGAGAATCACTTGAACCCAGGAGGCGGAGCTTGCAGTGAGTTGAGATTTCACCGCTGCACTCCAGCCTGAGCAACAGAGTGAGACTCTGTCTCAAAAAAAAAAGAAGGCCGGGCGCGGTGGCTCAAGCCTGTAAACCCAGCACTTTGGGAGGCCGAGATGGGCGGATCACAAGGTCAGGAGATCAAGACCATCCTGGCTAACACGGTGAAACCCCGTCTCTACTAAAAAATACAAAAAATTAGCCGGGCGTGGTGGCAGGCGCCTGTAGTCCCAGCTACTCGGGAGACTGAGGCAGGAGAATGGCGTGAACCCGGGAGGCAGAGCTTGCAGGGAGCTGAGATCCGGCCACTGCACTCCAGCCTGGGCGACAGAGCGAGACTCCGTTTCAAAAAAAAGAAAAAGAAAGAAAAGAAAAAGAAAAAAGAAAAGAGAAAAGAAAATGAAAGGAAAGAAAAAAGAAAAGAAAAGGAGAAAAGAAAAGGCAAGCACATAACAGCAGGGGGAGCTGTCAGACTGCCCACGCGGAACTGACAAACTCCCCAGCACGGTGCAGAGTTCTGGAGCAAACATTAAAGGAATTTCACAGTGGAGAGGATTGGGCAGGCCATTGTTTCACCATCTAGCTCAGACATTTGGAAAAGAGAAGGACCTTGGTTTGAATACCTAGCTGGAGGCTATCAACTCACCACTTCTGGAAGCTGGGCAGCCAGTCCTTTCTTCCTTTATGTGGTACATGTGAAATTTTGATATATGTATGAACTATGGAATGATCAAATTAGGGTAATTAAGATATCCACCACCTTAAACATGTATCATTCTTTTGTGTTGGAAACACAAATCTTCTAGCTATTTCACAATATACAATAAGTTATCATTAACTATTGTCACCCTTCCATGCTATCAAACCTAGAACTTATTCCTTCTAACTGTATTTTTATACCCATTGACCTACATCCCCTCATGCCCCACACCTGACATTTCTCAAAAGAAGACATACAAATGGCCAACAGATATATTAAAAATGCTCAACATCACTAATTAGGAAAATGCAAATCAAAGCCACAAGTAGATATCATCTCACCCCAGTTAAAATGGCTATCATCAAAACAACAAACAAATAACATATGCTGGGGAGGATGTGGAGGAAGGGGGATGCTGGTACACTGTGGATAGAAATGAAAACTAGTGAATCTTTTCTTGAAGGGAGACTTGAAGTGTGTCTCTTAGTATTGGCCATGATATATTTTTGCTGTTAAATTTACAGCCACAGTGCACATGTATTCATGCACTGCTTGCTGTTTATTTTCCATTTACCTACTTCAACTTTTATGGTCTTATTATTTTAAAATTAATAAAGTACTTTAAAATTATTTTATTATTAAATTCAATACAACATCTGTGCTCATTTCAAACAAATATAAAGGGATACAATGAAAACTAAGTTCCTAGGCCAGACTCCAGTTGCCCAAGATTCCCTTTCCAGAATAACCACGATGATCATTTCTTGCATATCCTTCCAGAGATAGCTATTAATTAATAAGCATGAAGTGTTTAGAACATCCCCTAGCTCAAGGTAAAGACCATACAAGTGTCTGTTGTTAGTAACAATAATAATATTAGAGGGGGCCAGGCACAGTGGCTCACGCCACTGTGTAATATAAACGGTGTAATATAATTTTTAAAACACTGCCCTACGGAAGGGACAATGAATAACAAAAGCTGCTATCATTACCATAGTCTCCTAAAGTAATATAAAAGACAAATACATAAATTAGATGTGTCAAAACAAATTATCTAGAAAACTCTTCATGCCCTGAATTAGAGCACTAAAGGGAGAAGTGGGAAGACTTGTGCTAATTTGATCCCAGCACTTCGGGAGGCCAAGGCAGGTGGATCACCTGAGGTCAGGAGTTCGAGACCAGCCTGACCAACATGGAGAAACCCCGTCTCTACTAAAAATACAAAAAAATTAGCTGGGCATGGTGGCGCATGCCTGTAATCTCAGCTACTCGGGAGGCTGAGGCAGGAGAATCGCTTGAACCTAGGAAGCGGAGGTTGCGGTGAGCCAAGATCACACCATTGCACTCCAGCCTGGGCAACAAGAGCGAAACTCGGTCTCAAAAAAAAAAAAAAAAAAAAGTATCGGAGGCGGAGGTGTTAGCAGCAGCAAGGCAGTGGTAACAGTAGTAGCAATAGCATTAGTAGTTAGTTGCCTATATCTACCTTAATCTTTTTAAATGGCTGCATGGTATTATAACGGTGTAATATAATTTTTAAAACACTGCCCTACGGAAGGGACAATGAATAACAAAAAGCTGCTATCATTACCATAGTCTCCTAAAGTAATATAAAAGACAAATACATAAATTAGATGTGTCAAAAACAAATTATCTAGAAAACTCTTCATGCCCTGAATTAGAGCACTAAAGGGAGAAGTGGGAAGACTTGTGCTAATTTGATCCCAGCACTTCGGGAGGCCAAGGCAGGTGGATNATCGGAGGCGGAGGTGTTAGCAGCAGCAAGGCAGTGGTAACAGTAGTAGCAATAGCATTAGTAGTTAGTTGCCTATATCTACCTTAATCTTTTAAATGGCTGCATGGTATTATAACGGTGTAATATAATTTTAAAACACTGCCCTACGGAAGGGACAATGAATAACAAAAGCTGCTATCATTACCATAGTCTCCTAAAGTAATATAAAAGACAAATACATAAATTAGATGTGTCAAAAACAAATTATCTAGAAAACTCTTCATGCCCTGAATTAGAGCACTAAAGGGAGAAGTGGGAAGACTTGTGCTAATTTGATGTTGAGTGTGGAGGAGTGGTAGGAGTCATATAATTATTCAGCCTCATCTAGTCAAATGTAAGTACTAGAAACTTACACATAACACAGTGTAAGGTGGCATTTCAACTGGCATATGCAAATGTGTTTATTGGCAGAGATTTCACAGACAGGGCCATTAACAAAACAGATTTCTAATTAAATCAGTTTCACGGGTAACTACTGAAAGCCTATCCTCAAAAGATGGGGTTGTGCCCATAGCCTCAATATTACCTTTGTATAGTACACACTAAGTTGCAGAGGCATCTTAATTTCAGCAACTTCTCTCACACTCAGATATTCTCACTTTATAGTAGCATAGCGTTTATAGAGAAATAACTCTGGGTCCACATTGCCTGGGTGTTTGAATTGTGGATCTGCCATTTATAGCTGGGTGACCTGGGGTAAATTACTTAAATTTCTGGGCTTCCTCTTCCTTGTCAGTAAAATAGAAGTTATAATAATACCATCTCATAGAGTGGTTGTGATTATCAAATGAGTTAATATATGTGAAGGACTATATGAGTGTTTGTTTCTATTAGCAATGGTGTATCTTTTTTATTATATGTATCTCATTTTCAAACTTAATCCAGTTCTTGTCATTGAACATTTTAATGCTCAGTTGTGACTTAAATAATTTCATTTGAAAGGAAACCATATCCAGATATTAAGTCTCTAGTGATTTATGAAGCCACAAGACTGAACCTAGAACCCAAAGTCATTCCATCAACAAGAAAGTTTTAGCCTTGGCATATTTGACAACAGAGCTGAAGAATATGGCCCTAGGAAAGACTTTTGTGGTAGAGCAGACATGAGAAACACTTGAAAGCAGGACACAGCATTTCCCAGAGGAAATCAGACCACTGGTACTTTAGAAATGATTAATAATGTTAATGAGTATTTAGCATTCTTGGAAGCATAGCTTAATTGACTACACAGTCCTAGGGGACTAAGAGAATGAAGTGTAAGAATGGAATCTTGGCTCTACTTGAGCCAATTTTTCAAGCCAAGCAAATTAAACAAGGATAGGAATCCATGTGTTTGAATAGTTCTACTTAAAACGTCATCAAGAGACATCAGGTCATAGTAGGATTAGGAAGGGAAAAAAACATGATTAATTTACATTGGGGTTGTACCATTGCTTTAAGCATCCTGTCCTTGCTTGTCGATGGAAATCTGGAATAGAAAAAGTATGCTATCCTTAAATATCAGGTAGCTTACATTACCTGAAAGCTACTTGCCCTACTTTCAGGGGGTATTCCTGAAATAGAATTATTTATGGTGGAGAAAATTGTACTTTAAGGTAGAAATACCTGAGGGAACCACAGACCCATGTGGTTTTTGGAAAAGAAAGCCCTAATTCCTTAGATGCATTGTTAAAATTATCAGTGAAGGGGTAATTGGACCCACAGACTCCTTTTGTAGAATTCACTGAGGAACATGAATTAAAGATATTAGCATCTTGGTTGGATGCCAAGAAATATAATAGTACAAATAAAGCCTTGAGGAAACACTCTTTTTTTTGTTTTTTTTTTTGTTTTTTTTGGTTTTTTTTGTTTTTTTGAGATAGAGTCTCACTCTTGTTGTTCAGGCTAGAATGCAATGGCACCACGATCTCGGCTCACTGCAACCTCCGCCTCCCAAGTTCAAGAGATTCTCCTGCCTCAGCCTCCCCAGTAACTGGGATTACAGATGCCTGCCACCACGCCCAGCTAATTTTTGTACTTTTAGTAGAGACAGGGTTTCACCATGTTGGCCAGGCTGGTCTTGAACTCCTGACTTCAGGTGATCCGCCCGCCTTGGCCTCCCAAAGTGCTAGGATTACAGGCATGAGCCACCGTGCAAGGCCAAAACACTCTTATTGAAAAGACAAATAAGACAAATTTTGTCTTATTGAAAGACAATGATACTTCTAATGTAAAGTTAAATTGCGACAAAAGGCATACATGATAATTTAGAAAACAAGAAGTGTTTTCTCAACTCTCCTCTGGGAGGCTTTGCCATTTGATCCTTTTATGGGATATGGGGCAGGGAAAGGTGAGTGAGAGGACAGGCAAGGTGGGAAGAACAGCTGGAAGTAAAGCCTAGACGTGAATGAGAACAAGTTCACCAGTGTCAGCAGGAGCAGAGATTTTGCACTGGGAAATCTGAAAAAAAGAATAGCACATTAAGAATAGACATGAACTTCCTGTTAAGACATTGTCAGAAAGCCATGAAGAGGTTTCAAGTAGGAGAGTTAAACAAGGTAAATGCTCCAGATTATTTATTTGACAGTCAGGACATTTTGGAGGAAATGACTACCGGAGAGATGAGACAAAGTGCTGTCTCAGTTCCTGCCATCAACCCTTCATAACTTTTCAAGGTTCCTGCCTTACCTTGGTGTAGTTTGTCTTTCCTTTTCTACACATTCCACTGAGAACTACTCAGAATCACAATCATAGCTACCATTTATTAAGGATCTGTTTTCTGCAAGTTTTCTAAACACTCTCTCACAAAACAACAGCCCAATCTGATAAGAACCACCACTGCTCTTCTACTGACGAGGAAACAGGCTGAGGGAAGGTGAGGAGCGCCCCTGCTTTCTCATAGCTGGTAAGTGATAAAGCCAGGACTTGATGATGGCTCTGTTTAACTACCACATCAGTATTCTCTTCACTATACTTTCAAAATAAGGGAGGCTGAGGCTGGTCGTGGTGGCTCGCACCTGTAATCCCAGTATTTTGGGAGGCCGAGACAGGCGAATCACCTGACGTCAGGAGTTCGAGACCAGCCTGGCCAACACGGTGAAACCCCATCTCTATTAAAAATACAGAAAATTAGCCGGGTGTGGTAGTGGGCACCTGTAATCCCAGCTACTCATGAAGTTGAGGCAGGAGAATCGCCTGAACCCGGGAGGTGGAGGTTGCAGTGAGCCAAGATTGCTCCATTGCACTCCAGCCTGGGCAACAAGAGTAAAACTCTGTCTCAAAAAAAAAAAAAAAAAAAAAAAAAAAAAAAAAAAAAAAAAAAAAAAAACCATAAATCAATGAAACTTAAAATAAAATAATAAAATAAAATAAGAGAGGCTGAAGGAAAAAGGAGTAAGAGTTTTATCTTTCTGGAATTTAGTAACCTGTGGGAATTCTATGAACTGCTACATTTCATTGCTCAGCTTCATGATACCTCCTTCTTTCACTGTTAGTCATATCTGTGGGGAAAAAAGAAGACTGAGAAATCTAGCCCCTCTTAAACACCACCCATGCTTTTTATGTGTGAGCCATTTATTCATTCATTGAAGAAGCATTGATTGAATATCTACAATCTGCTAAGCATGCTCGATCTTAATCCAATAGCAAAGCTGGAAAAGACTCTTGAGATGTCCCAGTGAAACACATTTAAATGCAGTGACAGAAACGAATAAATAGATAAATGCAGCAAGTAGACAAGTGTATGTTTCATTACCTCATAAACATTGTTTCATTTGAAAGACAAGTCCAACTTTAAAATACAGGAATAAATCTTAACTTTATGGAATTGTGGTTATAGTTAGAGATTCAGAAAATACATTTTACTAACATAAAAGTGTCTGAGGATTTTTTAGAAAGCCTTCTTTAAAAAAAATCTAAAATCACTTTCAAGAAATGTTATACAATTTATGGTCAGGTGTGGTGGCTCATGCCTGTAATCCCAGCACTTTGGAAGTCCAAGATGGGAGGATCATTTGAGGCCAGGAGTTTGAGACTAGCCTGGTCAACATAGCAAGACCCCATCTCTAAAAAAAAAAAAAAGGAAATGTTCTACAATTTATAGTATTGGCCATACAGTCACTAATCTACCTCTATACAATAGAAAATAAACAGCAGAAGGTCAGTATATTTCCAAACTGTTAATCTCCTTTTCTGACTACTGCATGCTTAGTTTTTTTTTTTTTTTTTTTTTTTTTTTGAGATGAAATTTCACTCTGTAGCCCAGGCAAGAGTGCATTGGCGTGGTCTTGGCTCACTGTGACCTCTGCCTGCTGGGTTCAAATGATTCTCCTGCCTCAGCCTTCTGAGTAGCTGGGATTACAGATATAAGCCACCACACCCGGCTCATTTTTGTATTTTTAGTAGAGACAGGGTTTCACCATGTTGGCCAGGCTGGTCTCAAACTCCTGACCTCAGATGATCCGCCTGCCTCAGCCTCCCAAAGTGCTAGGATTACAGGCATAAGCCGCTGTGTTCAACCACTAAATATTATAATAATATCACAACTCTGATACCATACTTATCTGTGGATCAATAATTTTTTTTTTTTTTTAGTTACCTTTTAGTTCATTTGTAACACTTTTCAAAAAACAGACCACATGGCACTTTACTTTCTTTCTCCTGATTTCCAGGAGATCCTGAGTTGAAGCTACACTGGGAAGGGATCTAAGTCATATTTGAAAGGGGGTGCATATACATATTTCCATGCATACACATAAAACATCTCTAGAAGGCCATGTAGGAGACTCTTGACGTTAATTCTCTTGGAGGAAGAGACCAGGTGGATAAGAGATACAGATGGGAGGTTTTTCACCCTTTGGTAACTTAAGTTTTGATCTGTGTGAATGAATTCTGTACTCAAAAAATAAAAATAAAGATAAATCATATTTGTTGCATCTATTCTCAGTTCCAGATTAGTCTCCTGGTAAAACAGTGTATTAGTTCATTTTGCATTGCTATAAAGGAGTATCTGAGACTGGATAATTTATAAAGAAACGAGGTTTATTTAGCTCACAGTTCTGCAGGCTGTACAAGCATGGCACCAGCATCTGCTCAGCTTCTGGCGTGGCCTCACCAGGGGAAGCTTACAATTATGGTGGAAAGCAAATGAGGGGCCAGAGTATCACAAGGTGAGAGGGAGCAAGAGAGAGGGAGGAGGTTCCAGCCTCTTTTAAACACTTAGATCTTGTGTGGATTCACAGAGTGGGAACTCACTCATTACTGCAAGGACAGTCCCAAGTCCTTCATGAGGGATACTCCCCCCTGACCCAAACACCTCCCATTAGGACCACCTCCAACATAGGAGTTCACATTTCAACATCAGATCTGGAGGGTGAAAAACATCCAAACCCTATCAAACAGCCTTTGACTTTGGATAATAGTAGTATGAACGTTCCTTTGTCTAGACTCAACAGTCTTATTTTGATGACACAAAATAATTGTAGTTTATATAAATAAATAAAAATCCAGAGTTTAACCAATGAAAGCAAAGAAATGGACATTTACAACATTGTACTAGATATCAATGCACATGAGTTCTGTGTGGTAGATAATGTCAGTTTGTTCACATCTCTCTAACTCCCTCCCTTGGGTAGCCACCTCCCTCTCTGACTCTCTGCTTGGCTGTGGGACTATACACATTGTGACTCAAGTAGCGGGTTGAAAAATGCATGTGCATTGAGACTTGCCTTCTCTTGCTGCAGGGAACTCTGGCCACCGTGGGAAAGAGCTTGGGCTAGTCTGCTGGGTCATGAAACTTATGTGGCCATTGCCTAGCTGACATGGAACCAACATTTGTATCTATAAAGGAGGTTCCCCCTTGACTACCTAGCCTGTTATGTCCAGCATATGAGTGAGGCCATCCTGAATCACCAGCCCCATCCTAAACAGCCAAGACTAAGACAACTATTCAGAGATTGTTTTAAATAGCTCTGTTTTGGGGTGGTTCATTAGGCAGCAAAAGCAAACTAATAAAGTCTGCAATATGCATAAAGATTCATTTAGAAAATACAGCTAAGTAAATCTTAGAGATATTTTAGAAGTTTCTCTTTCACTTAATATGGGGCAGATAGCTTTCCTATCTGTAGAATTACCTCAGTTTTTTAAATGGTCTCATTATATTCCGTGGTAACATGATTTAACATTCACTACTTGATGTATATTGGTTTTATAATTTAAGAGGAATAACCCTGTGTTAAATGTCCCTTAAACCAAAAGCATCCTATATTAAGTTCCTTTCCAGGATAATAAGGAGTGCTAACAATGATTAGCTCACTGCCAGCTCCCCAGTAGGCTCAGTTATGTCTGAATTTCTTGATCACATTTGCAAGCAACATGTTCTCCATACTTCATCAAACCCCTAGCTCTTAAGTTGACTTATTAAAGTTTGTTTCCTCTTATATCCTTACGTTGTACCAGGCCCTTTTTCACTCCAAAACTGCTCCCATCGTTTCCAAAATAGACATATATTCAGGATTCAACTTCAATATTGAGGATTCAATCAAATAGCCAAATTTTGGGCACTGAGCCTTATGATAGCTACAGAACCTAAAAAAGCCATTTCCACATGAAACATCCACCCACACCAGTGTCATCAATTTATTTCCTTGTTTGTTAAACAAGAAAGAACAAGAACAGATGACTCACCTACATGTCCTTATTTCTTCAACTGATGATGAAAATTGATCAGTTCTGAACAGAATTTATAGGTTAAAGGAAAGAGAAATTTTCCTTAATTCCCATCTTGCCTCATGTTAAGGAGATATATATCCTGTTTATTTGTATGGCAGTTAAACATTATGTCTTATATCTTACATGAAACTAAATAAAGTGTAGCTGCCCAACTTAAAGGGGCCTGTTTCTTGGCCACTGAGAAGTAGCTTAAACTTTGCTTGATCAGATGGTGCCAGAGAATGTGAAAATATAAATTTTTAGAATTTTTTTCCTCTTTTAACATGTTCCTCTACTTCTAGAAATTCAGCTTCATCGTCATGAGGCCATGTGTCACTTTGGAGGAGACAGCGCCTAAATTCATCTCTCTTCTAAGAAAAAAGGAAATGAAGCAGCACAGAAGAAAACTTCTGTTTGCCCCCTCATGTAACACTATATGCAAGAAAATTTTAATTTGAGGGACTGCTGATTTATTTTACTTCAGAGCCAAAAGCACAAGAGTTACATCTTTTTTAAACGACACGTGGAGAAAATCAAGCATTCTGAATCATTTTCTTTTAAAGTCTCTTCTGGAGACTTTAAACCAACTGTCAAAGTAGCAACACTTTCTGGTGGATCCTGAAGTTCAGAATCCTATACAGATCACTACTTTTCTCCTCTGGGCTCTGCACAATGGACGATTGTGAAGAGGAATATGTGAGGACAAAGACATAGCTGTCACTGGGACCCAACTGTGGTCAAACAGACCTAGAGTTTATTTAGTTGGAGGTTTACCAACCAGGGAAGGCTCTTGGTTGTTGATACCAATTTTGTTTTTTGCTTATCTGCTTGATTGGAGGTTTTTAATCAACCTCAGGGGCCTATAAGACAATTTTGCTAAAAGTTTTGCTAAAGAAGAGTAGAGTTGGCCAGGCACGGTGGCTCACGCCTGTAATCCCAACACTTTGGGAGGCCGAGGCAGACGGATCACCTGAGGTCGGGAGTTCAAGACCAGCCTGACCAACATGGAGAAATCCTGTCTCTACTAAAAATACAAAATTAGCCGGGCATGGTGTCACATGCTTGTAATCCCAGCTACCCTGGGAGGCTGAGGCAGGATAATTGCTTGAATCCGGGGCGGAGGTTGTGGCGAGCCAAGATCGCACCATTGCACTCCAGCCTGGGTAACAAGAGCAAAACTCCGTCTCAAATNTCTCTACTAAAAATACAAAATTAGCCGGGCATGGTGTCACATGCTTGTAATCCCAGCTACCCTGGGAGGCTGAGGCAGGATAATTGCTTGAATCCGGGGGCGGAGGTTGTGGCGAGCCAAGATCGCACCATTGCACTCCAGCCTGGGTAACAAGAGCAAAACTCCGTCTCAAATAAAAAAAAAAAAAAAAAAAGAGTTAGAAAGGTTATTTCATGAAGCCCTTTTTCTTGAAAGTGGCAGTTAAATAAGGAAACCCTCCTGAAAGCTCTGAGAGCTCTGAGCAGTGTAGCTCCACCTGAGAGTGGAGGGTGGGGAAGGAAGAGTCAATGTAATAAGGGAAGGAATTCCTCTCTTAGTCTTCACTCGGGCAACTCATTCCACACCACCTTATAAATGATGCCCTTTTCTACATCTTCAACAACTGATATGGACTGAATGATTGTGTCCCTCCAAAGTTGACATGCTGAAATCTAATCCCCAATGTGATGGAAGCCCCACCTCCAGAACTAATCCTCATTCTGAAGGTGGGGCCTTTGGGAGATAATTAGGTCATGAGGGTGAAGCCCTCAGGATTGGGATTAGTGCCCTTATAAGAAGAGGCTGGAGGCTGGGTGCGGTGGCTCACGCCTGTAATCCCAGCACTTCGGGAGGCCGAGGTGGGCAGATTATGAGGTCAGGAGATCCAGACCATCCTGGTTAACACAGTGAAACCCCATCTCTACTAAAGAATACAAAAAATTAGCCGGGCGTAGTGGCGAGCGCCTATAGTCCTAGCTACTCGGGAGGCTGAGGCAGGAGAATGGCGTGAACCCAGGGGGTGGAGGTTGCAGTGAGCCCAGATTGCACCACTGCACTTCAGCCTGGGTGACAGAGCGAGACTCCGTCTCAAAAAAAAAAAAAAAAAGGAAGAGGCTGGAGAGCTAGCTCACTCTCTTTCTACTATGTGAAGATAAAAGAAGTTGGCTGTCTGTAACCTGGAAGAGGGCTCTGACCCCATCCTGGGGCCCTCATCTCAAACTTCCAGCCTCTGGAACTGTGAGAAATAAATTTCTGTTGTTTATAAGCCACCCAGACTACAGTACTTTGTTACAGTCACTTGAATAGATTATGGTAAACATATTTTCAATTGATCATAATTCCAACTTCTTATTTCTAAGTGATATTCTGTCTCCTATGCTCACCGCTTCTAAAATACAAGGAATTCATTTTTTTCTTTTTTTGAGATGGAGTCTTGCTCTGTTGTTGTGCAGGCTAGAGTACAGTGGCACAGTCTCAGCTCACTGCAAATTCCGACTCCTGGGTTCAAGCGATTCCCCTGCCTCAGCCTCTCAAGTAGCTGGGATTGCAGGCATGCGCCACCACACCTGGCTAATTTTTGTATTTTTAGTAGACACAGTATTTCACCACGTTGGCCAGACTGGTCTCCAACTCCTGACTTCAGGTGATCCGCCCGCCTCAGTCTCCCAAAGTGCTAGCATTAGAGGCATGAGCCACTGCGCCCAGCTGAAACACAAGGATCTTTAGGACTTTTGCCTAAAATTAAACCTTTTCTCTGTATGTTCCCTCTAAGCAACCTCATCCATTACAAAGGTGTCAGCTACCAGTACTTGGTGGTGTAAGTAGAAGGTTCTCTTAACAGAATTTTTCTGAGTCCCAGACTAAATTACATCAAGTAGATCTAAATTTAAACCAGTAACTTTCTCACCAAATCTGACTTTCTGTTTCTATTTCCTATCTCCTGAGTGGTAACACCAACTACCTACATCACTTAAGCCAGAAAAGCCTAGAATAAGGCCACATTCGCCTTCAACGACATACCCAATATTTCAGAAGTCCAGTGATTTCTTTTTTTATCTTCTCAAGTTCTCTTGTTTGTCACATTTTTATCTCCTCTACTACTGCCACAGTTTAGTCCCGAAATTATTCCTCACTTGGATTTCCAACATAACCTCCTAAGTGATTTTCTTTTATCTTTTCCTAGTCTACCTCTTGGATGTAAATCAAGTCCACTCCTTGTAATCACCAAACCCTGCAGCACTTGTAGCCAAATTTCATCATCACGCATACATAGCAGTTCTTCAAAAGCTCAATGGACCCCTGAAATTTTATACAAGAGTATGTATAAATCATAAAATTAAAAATCAGTACACATATAAAACTATGATCTTTTAACTCTTCCACTACCACTATGTATCAGGTTCCAGTCTTATTAGAGTTGCTGAAATGAACTGAAATGAACACATTTCTTTTTTTTTTTTTTGAGATGGAGTCTCGCTCTGTTGCCCAGGCTGGAGTGCAGGGGCGCAAGTGCCGCTCACTGCAAGCTCCATCTCCCAGGTTCAAGCGATTCTCCTGCCTCAGCCTAGAAGTAGCTGGGACTACAGGTGCCCACCACCACGCCTGGCTAAATTTTGTATTTTTAGTAGAGACGTGGTTTCTCCATGTTGGCCAGGCTGATCTCGAACTCCTGACCTGACGTGATCCACCCGCCTCTGCCTCCCAAAGTGCTGGGATTAGAGGCGTGAGCCACCACGCCCGGCCAAACACATTTCTCTCATTTTTATGCTTTGTGTGCACAGTTCCCTGTAACAAAATACCCTCAACTTCTTATCCAAAACACTACTTAGTTCCAGGACGTCCCGTCTGGGATATTTTCGTTCTTATTCTGGTACCCAAAGAACAGCCTGATACCTTCTGCGGATTCTCATAGCACCTATGGCTGTCGTATTATACAAGCCGAATATCCCTTACTTGATTGAAATACTTGGGACAATTAGTGTTTCTGATTTCAGATTTTTTTTTTTTTCTGATTTTGGAATATTTGTATTATATACTTACTGGTTGAGCATCCCTAATCCAAAAATGTTAATCTAAAATGCTCCAATGAGCATTTTTTTCTTTCCTTCTCTTTTTTTTTTTTTTTTTTTTTTTTTTTTTTTTTTGGTAAGACAAAGTCTCCCTCTGTCACCCAGGCTGGAGAGCAGCAGCGCAATCTCGGCTCACTGCAAGCTCCACCTCCCGGGTTTATGCCATTCTCCTGCCTCAGCCTCCCTAGTAGCTGGGACTACAGGCGCCCACCACCACGCCCAGCTGTTTTTTGTATTTTTAGTAGAGAACGGGGTTTCACTGTGTTAGCCAGGATGGTTTCGATCTCCTGACCTCGTGACCCTCTCGCCTCAGCCTCTCAAAGTGCTGGGATTACAGGTGTGAGCCACCGTGCCCGGCCATCCAATGAGCATTTCTTTTCAACATTGTGTTGGTGCCCAAAAAGTTTAATATTTTGGAAGCATTTCAGATTTCATGTTTTTGGAATAGGGATACTCCACTGTATAAATCCTCCAAGATTGAGTTGTCTGAAGATAAGGATTTTATCTTCGTGTGAAAGATAAAATAATAGCCTCCCAAAGATGTCTCATGTCTTAGTCTCTGGAGCTGTGAATATGTTACCTTGCATGACAAAATAAACTTTGCCAATGTGACTAACAGAGGTTGGAGTGAGGCAAGGAAGGGGTCCTACACCAGAGAATGAAGGCAGTGTCTAGAAGCTTGAAAAGGCACAAGAACACATGCTCCCTTAGAGCCTCAAGAAGCCTGTTGATGCCTTAAATTTAGAACTTTTGTCCTCCACCTGTAATCGCAGCACTTTGGGAGGCTGAGGTGTGTGGATCACGAGGTCAGGAGTTCAAGACCAGCCTGGCCAACATGGTGAAATCCCATCTCCACTAAAAGTACAAAAAAAATTAGCCTGGCATGGTGGTGGGCACCTGTAATCCCAGCTACTCAGCAGGCTGAGGTAGAGAACTGCTTGAACCTGGGAGGCAGAGGTTGCAGTGAGCTAAGATTGCGCCACTGCACTCCAGCCTGGGTGACAGAGTGAGACTCTGTCTCAAAAAAAAACAAAACAAACAGCAAAAAAAACCTTTGATCCTCTAGAACTGTAAAATACATCTGTCTTAAATCACTACGTTTGTGGCATCAGTAGTAAAATTAATATGCTTAACAATCTTTTTCTTCTAGAACCAACCAGAATACTAAGTTTAGAATAAGTAAACAACCTTGGTCTGGGAGAATTTTTCTCTAAAGCTAAATGTGGCTAAATTTTGACCCACGTCAGTTATTTACTTTATGACTAAACTTGGCCAACTGTAGTAGCTCACGCCTGTAATCCCAGCACTTTGGGATGCCTAGGTGGGGGGATCACCTGAGGTAGGGAGTTCGAGACCAGCCTGGCCAACATACTGAAACTCTGTCTCTACTAAAAATACAAAAATTAGCTAGGTGTGGTGGTGCATGCCTGAAATCCCAGCTACTCGGGAGGCTGAGGCACGAAAATCTCTTGAACTCGGGAAGTGAAGTTGCAGTGAGCTGAGATCCCGCCACTGCAGTCCAGCCTGGGCGACAGAGTGAGACTCTGTCTCAAAGAAAAAAAAAAAAAGAAGCCTAAACTCAGTAGCCACTTAAGTGATTGATAATTTTATCAGTCATCTACTTTTTTCTAATTAATAACAATCTATTCTTGACCCTCTTGGGAGGCAGGAGAGCATTAAGGATGGATTAAGAAAATTGGTGAACTGTGATTCTTTCTCTGAGAAATTGATGTTTAAGGTCTGAACTATAAACAACTTTTAACTAAGCAAAAAGGAAGATTCCTTTCCTAACCCTTTTCCTAATATAACGATTCCTTTATATTAACTCAGCCACTGGAAGTAAAGAGAAGGCTGGTTAATACAAAGGAATAAAAAGAAAGCCAGTTTAGCTGAAGGCTAGAGAGCAAAGAAGAGACAGGATGAGACACTGGAGATACAGTAGATGAAGACCAGGCCCTTAAAGGCCTTGTACGGAGGGATCCCCTTGGCTGAGAACAATGGGAAAGCTTTGAAGGATTTTAGCAAGGGGTGGATTGGGATGGAGAATGACAAGACCAGATTCCACTTTTGAGAAGAGCCCTCTAGCTTTACTTTAAAATGTGAGTGTTGAATTGGGGCAGATGTGCACTGAAGTGAGGGGATCTGAGGAGTTGCTTCTTTGTCTTCAGATTTTTTAATTGAATAAAATAAATGAGCTCAGGTTAAAAAAAAAAAAACAATTCTACCTCACCACACCTATGACTGACATTTCAATCAGTAGCCTAAGTAAAAGGATGCATGGATATGACACAATCTTATGAAGGTTCAAGTAGAACACAAAGGTGGAAAGAGGGCAAATTCTTTCTCTTCTTGAGCTGGGACATCAATTTTTTTCTTGCCCTCTCACCTTCCCACAACCTTTTCTAGACTGGGAGTTACACCATCCGTTCCCTTGGCTCTCCAGCCTGAGAATGGAGATTGAGTCACACCAGATATCCTGGTTCTTCAGCTGGCAGACAGCACATTGTGGGACTTCTTGGTCACCATTATTGTATGAGCCAACTCCCATAATAAATCTCTTTTTGCATGTTTACATATGTCCTATTGTTTCTCTGGGGAACCCTGACTAATACGTATAGTTATGTCAAAAACTACATCCATTCAATCCTGGAAGCAAGTGGAGATGGTGATGATGGGAGTGTGCCTAAGAAGTGACAAAATTATAAAACACCTAGGAATAGGTCGGGCGCGGTGGCTCAAGCCTGTAATCCCAGCACTTTGGGAGGCCGAGACGGGCGGATCACGAGGTCAGGAGATCGAGACCATCCTGGCTAACACTGTGAAACCCCGTCTCTACTAAAAAATACAAAAAACTAGCCGGGCGAGGTGGCGGGCGCCTGTAGTCCCAGCTACTCGGGAGGCTGAGGCAGGAGAATGGCGTAAACCCGGGAGGCGGAGCTTGCAGTGAGCTGAGATCCGGCCACTGCACTCCAGCCCGGGCGACAGAGTGAGACTCCGTCTCAAAAAAAAAAAAAAAAAAAAACCTAGGAATAAATTTAAACAAAAAAGTTAAAGATATCTATGAGAAAAACTATAAAACACTGATGAAATAAATTGAAGAGAAGTGACAACATTAATGTTGGAAGACGAGGGTAAATCACTATGCATTACAATAAACTTGATGTTTATACTGTTCATCACCATTTTTTTTTGGGGATGGAGTCTCCCTCTTTGTTGCCCAGGCTGGAGGGCAACGGCGCAATCTCAGCTCACCGAAACCTCTGTCTCTTAGGTTCAAGTGATTCTCCTGCCTCAGCCTCCCGAGTAGCTGGGATTACAGGCATGCAAAACCACAACTGGCTAATTTTGTATTTTTAGTGGAGATGGGGTTTCTCCATGTTGGTCAGGCTGGTCTTGAACTCCCGACCTCAGATGATCTGCCCGCCTCAGCCTCCCAAAGCGCTGGGATTACAGGTGTGAGCCACCGCACCTGGCCTTCATCACCATTTTTAAAAACTACATTATTTAAGGCCTGGTACGGTGGCTTATGCCTGTAATCCTAGCACTTTGGGAGGCCAAGGTGGGCGGACTACCTGTTGAGAGTTCAAGACCAGCTTAGCCAACATGGTGAAACCAGGTCTCTACTAAAATACAAAAATTAGCCGGGTGTGGTGGTGGGCGCCAGTAATCCCAGCTACTTGGGCTAAGGCAGGAGAATCGCTTGAACCCAGGAGGCAGAGGTTGCAGAGATCACGCCACTGCACTCCAGCCTGGACAACAGAGCGAGACTTCGTCTCAAAAGAAAAACAACAAAAAAAACCCCACTATCTTATCTATATTCTGGCTTATTTTACTGTCTTACTCCATTTATCCTAATCAATGTATTTACCAATTGATATGTCATTTTTCTGAATTTGATTAAATTAGTTGCTACAATATTCCCATGAAAAATTTTAAAACATGTTCTCATTATAAATCTATTAACCATTATTTAGTTTCAAATGTATTTTATTGAAAAATATAATTTAAAAAATCAGCCAGGTATGGTGGCTCACGCCTGTATTCCTAACACTGTGGGAAGCCAAGAGGGAAGATCATTTGAGGCTAGGAGTCTGAGACCAGCGTTGGAAACACAAGTGAGACCCCGTCAGTATAAGAAAAAATACGAAAATTAGCTAGGTGTGGTGGTGCGTTCCTGTAGTCCTAGCTACTTGGGAGGCTGAGACAGGATTGTTTGAGCCCAGGATTTCAGGCTACAGTGAGCTATGACTACACCATTGCACTCCAGCCGGGGTGACAGAGCCAGACCCCATCTCTAAAAAATGAAATAGGCCTGGCGCAGTGGCTCACACCTGTAATCCTAGCACTTTGGGAGGCCGAGGCGGGCGGATCACGAGATCAAGCATTGGAGACCAGCCTGACCAACATGGTGAAACCCTGTCTCTACTAAAAATACAAAAGTTAGCCAGGCGTGGTGGTGCATATCTGTAATCCCAGCTACACAGAAGGCTGAGTCAGGAGAATTGCTTGAACCCAGCAGGCAGAGGTTGTAGTGAGCCGAGATTGCGCCACTGCACTCCAGCCTGGTTGACAGAGCGAGACTCCATCCCAAAAAGACAAAAAATAAAATAAAATAAAACAACCAGTTATAAGATAAAGGAAAAAATAAATATCTATGTATATGTGTGCATATGTATTTACATACATACATATACATATCTATATACTGCAAAAAAATTTTAACATAACAATTTACACAAATACATTCATAGAATACTTCTAAAAATCATAAATGACAATTAGAAAAACATAGGAAGGTATAACATATTCTTGGAAGGAAGACTCCAAGACCTAAACATGTCAAATCTCTCCAAGTTTATCTATTATTTTGATGTTGACCCAATAAGAACTCCCAAAGAATTTTTTTTCTCCTGGGAAGTAACAATTTGATTTCAAAGTTTATATGTAAAAATGGACTAAGTAATAGCTGGGGAAGATATTTTTTTAAATGGAGCAGTAAAGGAAAATAGCCCTATTAGATACTTAAATTAATTATTCTTGTTATTATTATTATCTTGAGACAGAGTTTCGCTTTTGTTGCCCAGGCTGCAGTGCAATGGCGCATTCTCGGCTCACCGCGTGTTCTCTGCCTCCCGGGTTCAAGCAATTCTCCTGCCTCAGCCTCCCAAGTAGCTGGGATTACAGCCATGTGCCACCACCCCCAGCTAATTTTGTATTTTTAGTAGAGACGGGGTTTCTCCATGTTGGTCAGGCTGGTCATGAACTCCTGACCTCAGGTGATCTGCTCACCTCAGCTTCCCATACTGCTGGGATTACAGGCGTAAGACACTGCACCCAGCCTAAAATTAATTACATATTTATATTAAAAGAATGCCAACTAATGAATATTCACACAAATCAACAGAACAGAATAGAAAGCCCAGATATAGACCCAAACACACAGATGCATTCTGAATATGATAAAAGTAGCATTTCAACTCAGAGTAGAAAAGAGGGATTATTTAAAATGCTGTTGGAGCAGGTGCAGTTGCTCACCCCTGTAATCCCAGCACTCTGGGAGGCCAAGGTGGGAGGAACACTTGAGCCGCAGGGTACGGTGAGCTATGATCATGCCACTGCACTCCAGCCTGGTGACAGAGTGAGATCCTGTCTCTTAATAATATAAATGAAATAAATAAACGTTTTTAAATTATTTATTTATTTATATAGTTTTGGTGTCATGACTTGGATATGAACCAAGAAGTCTCTCTTATAAAGCCTTAGCCCCAGTCACAATGCAGAGTGGGGGGACCTCATAGCCTAATCGCCTCTCAAAGGCCCCACCTCTTAATACAATCACATTGGCATCAATTTGGCAACACCTGAATTTTAGAAGGGACACATTCAAACCTTAGCAACAATTAATGTTGCTGAGATCCTGGAAGAGAAAAAGTGCAGGTAAAAACTAAAGATATCTGAATAAAGTATGAACCGCAGATAATATATCAACATTGGTTCATTAATTGTAATAAATCTATCACACTAATGTAAGATGTTAATAAGGGAAATTGGGCACAGGACATATGAAAACTCTGTACTATTTTCACAATATTTTTGTAAATCTAAAACTGCAATAAAAAAGTAAAGTTTATTTTAAAGGAAAAAATCTTATACAAATATGCCATTTCCAATAATTAGAATAACAATGCATACAACTTTATTTTATACTCATTTGATGAGACTGTGAAGAAACAAGCCTTCTTTTTCTTTTTTTTGAGACAGAGTCTTGCTCTGTTGCCCAAGCTGGAATGCAGTGGCGCAATCTCAGCTCATTGCAACTTCCGCCTCCCGGGTTCAAGTGATTCTCTTGCCTCAGCCTCCTGAGTAGCTGGGATTACAGGTGTGCACCACCACACCTGGCTAAGTTTTTGCATTTTTAGTAGAGACGGGGTTTCACGATGTTGGTCGGGCTGGTCTCGAACTCCTGACCTTGTGATCCACCCACCTCAGCCTCCCAAAGTGCTGGGATTACAGGCGTGAGCCACTGTACCAGGCTAGAAATAGGCCTTCTTAATCATCATGGGATGCATAGGAATACACACTGAACTAATCTCTACGGAGGGCAATTTGGCAAAAATTTTTCTGTCTGTTGCTCAGGTTGGAGTGCAGTGGTGTGATCATGGCTCACTGTAGTGTCGACCTCCTGGGCACAAGTGGTCTTCCTGCCTCAGCCTCTCAAGTAGCTGGGACTACAGGCACACACTATCACACCCGGCTAATTTTTTTATTTTTTGTAGAGATTGGGGTCTTGCTACATTGCCCAGGCTGGTATTGAACCCTTGGCCTCAAGCAATTGTCCAACCTCAGCCTCTCAAAGTGTTGGGATTACAGGCGTGAGCCACCACACCTAGCCATAAAAAGTTTCAATGACTAATATCCATATTTTGCTTAGCAATTTCATTTCTTGGAATTTATAATGAAAATAGGCTCAGCCGGGTACAGTGGCTCACGCTTGTAATCCCACACTTTGGGAAGCTGACGCAGGCAGATCACCTGAGGTCAGGAGTTCGAGACCAGCCTAACATGGAGAAACCCCATCTCTACTAAAAATACAAAAATTAGCTGGGCATAGTGGTGCATGCCTGTAATCCCAGCTACTCAGGAGGCTGAGGCAGGAGAATCACTTGAACCTGGGAGGCGGAGGTTACAGTGAGCTGAGATCGCACCATCGCACTCCAACTTGGGGAACAAGAGCGAAACTCAGTCTCAAAAAAAAAAAGTAGACTCACGGTAGTGCAAAAACACAATATTATTTACTGCATCATTTTCATAAGAATGAAAGATTGAAATAAAGTTTCCTAAACATGCATATATTTGATGGGATACACACACAAAAAAACCCTTAAATCCTCATATCCTGAAGGAAGGAGACAAGGAGAAACAGTATACCCTTTCTATAACTCATGAACTTTGAATCACATTATTTCATTATGCACATATACACTCCCAATCTTCAAATAAAATTATGAAAAACGTTCTCATATTTTCTTTCAATGTTTCAGTTATTTTATGTAATATGTTCTGTCCAACATAACTCTAATGATGTAAAATTTATCCCTAATTCTCTTACCTGTACTTTCATTCGTTGTCTCCCTAACCCAAATTGTCTAGTATGTTCATCAGATTTGAAAGCAGATCTCTTCTAGAATATGATTGTTATATAGCCTTTAATGTTCTACTTTTTAATCTATAAAAAGCTAAATATTTCAAATGCATCAATTCAATAATAATTGATTAAATGTCTTACTATGTGTTAGATTTAAGATAGGGTGATAAAAATATAGCCTCTGGGCTGGGTGCGGTGGCTCATGCCTGTAATCCCAACATTTTGGGAGGCCGAGGCGGGTGGATCACCTGAGGTCAGGAGTTCGAGACCAGCTTGACCAACAAGTTGAAACCTCATTTCTACTAAAAATACAAAAATTAGCTGGGCGTGGTGGCAGGTGCCTGTAGTCCCAGCTACTCTGGAGGCTGAGACAGAATTGCTCAAACCTGGGAGGTAGAAGTTGCAGTGAGCCGAGATTCAGTCACTGCTCTCCAGCCTGGGCGACGGAGCAGACTCCATCTCTCTCTCTCTATATAGCCTCTGGCCTCAAGAAATTTGCTTTCTAGGAAACTGTTAACAATTAAAGAGAACTTGTGATTTCTTGAAATCAGGACAACTTAAATTCTGTATTCTAAAAGTATTTTTTCTCTTTGCTTAGGCAAATTATTAGTCTCACTGAATCTGTTTTCTGAATGGCTCCTTTTTCGAGTTCAGATGTGACTTTATTCAGAAAGTCTTTCCCTTACCACACAATGGTAGAAGCACCCCTCTAGTACTGCTTCTTTTTGGCTCTTTGTCTCTTTCTTTGTAAATGTTGGATCTCCATAGGTACACTGTATAGTATCAGTCTTCTTTACCATCCTTTACATTATATAAGGGCAGGGGCCATTTTCTATTTTTTTTTTCACCCACTTCTAACCCAGCCCCTGGCACATAGAAACCACTAACAGGCCGGGCGCGGTGGCTCAAGCCTGTAATCCCAGCACTTTGGGAGGCCGAGACGGGCGGATCACGAGGTCAGGAGATCGAGACCATCCTGGCTAACACGGTGAAACCCCGTCTCTACTAAAAATACAAAAAAA
>NW_016805008.1:2615502-2619061 GCF_001698545.2 Rhinopithecus bieti
AAAAAAAAAAAAAAAAAAAAAAAAAAAAGAAACCACTAACAGATGTAGACGGTTTTTCTTCTCACCCTGGTCTCTAGGGTTAAGTCTAGACAGACCCATTTACTCTTGTCCCTTCCTTGCTTGAGTCTGGCACCTCTCCCTTATCTGTCCTGTCTACAGTGCTTCTCATTTGTGTGTCCCCAACAACAGTCAGTTTGTAACATCAGAGACAGTCTGATTTCTTGATGGATCCTTAACACACACTCAATGAATACAAGGCCAATTGCAGTGACTTTATTTTAATGGGTTTTCAGACTTACAGAAAGGGGTTCTTTAGATGGGGCTGGGTCACTAGTCAACCATCTTCACTGTGGAGTCCTAGTCACTATGATTTTGTTTTGTAGATGATGAGGATTCATTCAAATTGTCTCCTCTTCCATTCCTTCATAATAGGTTACATGGTCTGAAAGTACATCCCTCCTTTAGTACCTAGAAGCAAATTTGAAATGGTATATTTAAGAGCAGCTTTGAGCTATACGCAGAGTTTGGGGTCAAAAGAGCTAGGGTGTTTTAATAGAGAAAGAATGGCAGATGGAAATACTAGACAATAGTGTATAGACAGAATTGGTTTCCTCTGGGTTACTGAATTAGACCCCTTCTTAGTTATTTCAAAGACTAATTATATCATGTTTTCCATTCCTGTGTTGGTCTTCAGGCCAGTCTTTAGACAAGACATGTTTTTACTAGAAGACCACTGATTAGTGATACTTTCAGAAGACAGATGTTATAGCATTTTGCTCTAACTCTATTTTGACCTGAAAGCCTAACTAAGCAGTCAACTGGGATGGCTTCCACGTGGAAATTTTTCTGTTCTATTCTCCCTTAAGTTTGGGCTCATTCTAAAACAGTCTGCCTACCGGACAACTGTGCCATTAGCCATCAATAGGCTGAGTTCAGGATACCTTCGTTGTAATTCCACTGAATATACTGCAGGTTACAAGCACACATATTCTCAAGCTCTCAGAGTTCTAAATGTAAGCAGTTAAGTGTAAAGGGTGAGCTTAAGTGCTTACTTGGACCATAACATCTTCCTAAACTGTCCTTCTTCCCTTTCTGCACAGAGCTGAAAACTAAGAGGATAAAATTACTAAATTAGCCTTGATTGAGAAGGTTCTGTAAAAAAACTGTTTATTGGCCAGGAACAGTGGCTCACACCTGTAATCTCAGCACTTTGGGAAGCCGAGGTGGGCAGATCACGAGGCCAGGAGTTCAAGAATAGCCTGGCCAATATGGTGAAACCCTGTCTCTACTAAAAATACAAAATTAGTTGGGCGTGGTGGCGCATGCCTGTAATCCCAGCTACTTGGGAGGCTGAGGCAAGAGAATTGCTTGAACCCAGGAGGCGGAGGTTGCGGTGAGTCAAGAATGAACCACTGTATACCAGCCTGGGCAACAAGAGCAAAGCTCCATCTCAAAAAAAAAAAAAAAAAAACTGTTTATTAGTTTTGATACAAATGTCATAGGTTTTGAAAGCTATTGCCAAATTCAATTCAAATTGAGAACTCCATTCGTTGATCCGTTATAATAATTAAATAATTGTTCACATTAATATTTTAAGTAACAAAATTAAGATTGTTTCCATTTTGTATTTGTATAATTTTCTTTTTAGAGTAAGAACAAATTATTGGCCGGGTGCAGTGGCTCATGCCTGTAATCCCAGCACTGTGGGAGGCTGAGGCAGGCAGATCACCTGAGGTCAGGAGTTCGAGACCAGCCTGGCCAACATGGGGAAACCTCATCTCTACTAAAAGTACAATCGTCTCTACTAAAAATACAGGTGCCCGCCACCACGCCCAGCTAATTTTTGTATTTTTAGTAGAGGTGGGAGTCTCACCGTGTTGGCCAGGCTGGTCTCAAACTCCTGACTTCAAATGATCCACCCACCTCGGTCTCTCAAAGTGCTGGGATTACAGGTGTGAGCCACCATGCCAGGCCCCTGGTTTTCTTTTATACAAGTCTGATTTATAAACATATACATATATGTATATATCTAAATGTATATATCTATATACATAGATACAATATCTATATTTATATTAGATATATAGAGACAAATAGCATATATATACACACACACACACACAAATATATATAGAGAGAGAAAGAGACAAAAAGCATGATTTGAAGACAAAGGAAGCATCAGATCCAGACTAAGATATGACAGAGACGTCGGAATTACCAGACCAGGCATTTAAAACAGTGTTGATTAATATGCTAAGGGCTCTAACAGAAAAAGTGGACAAGATACAAAACAGATGAGTAATGCAAGTGGGAAGATGGAAATTCTAAGAATCAAAATAAATGACAGAAATTAGAAGAAAATACTGACAGAAATGAAAACTGCCTTCATGGACTCATCTACAGCTGGACTGCCAACAAAAGAATCAGAGGGCTTAAAGAAGCATCAATAGGAACCTCCAAAACTGAAAAAGCAAAGTGAAAAAATTTTTTAAAAAGACAGAACTGAATATCTAACAATTGTGAGGCAATTACAGAAAGGCTTCAACATGTAATGAAAACACCAGAAGAGAGAAAGGAATAGAAAGTTGTGAAGCAATGACTGAAAATATCCCAAAATTAATGACATACAAAACCACAGATCCAGGAGGCTCAGAGACAGGAAGTAGGATAAACACCAAAAATTCAACACGAAGGTATATCATACTCAAACTGCAGAAAAACAAAGACACATAGAAAATCTTTAAGTAAGAGAAAAAAACACCTTAATTGTAAAGGAACAAAGGTGAGAATTACATTGGACTTCTCTTCAGAGACCTTACAAACAAGAAGAGAGTAAAGTGACATTTAAAGAGAAGGAAAGAAAGCCGGACGAGGTGGCTCACGCCTGTAATCCCAGCACTGTGGGAGGCTGAGGCAGATGGATCACTTGAGCTCAGGAGTTGGAGACCAGCCTGACCAACACGGAGAAACACTGTCTCTACTAAGAATAGAAAAATTAGCTGGGTGTGGTGGCACATGCGTGTAATCCCAGCTACTTGGGAGGCTGAGACAGGAGAATTGTTTGAACCCAGGAGGCAGAGGTTGCGGTAAGCCAAGATCGTGCCATTGCACTCCAGTCTGGAAAACAAGAGCAAAAACTCTGTTGTCTCAAAAGAAGGAAAGAAATGAGAAAATTATCTGCCAAAGATATATCTGATAGAGGACTGTTACTCAAAATATACAAAGGCCTCTTAAAACTCAGTAATAAAACAACCCAATTAAAAAATGTGCAAACTGGCCGGGCGCGGTGGCTCAAGCCTGTAATCCAGCACTTTGGGAGGCCGAGACGGGCGGATCACGAGGTCAGGAGATCGAGACCCTCCTGGCTAACACGGTGAAACCCCGTCTCTACTAAAAATACAAACAATTAGCCGGGCGAGGTGGCGGCGCCTGTAGTCCCAGCTACTCGGGAGGCTGAGGCAGGAGAATGGCGGGAACCCGGGAGGCGGAGCTTGCAGTGAGCTGAGATCCGGCCACTGCACTCCAGCCTGGGCGACAGAGCAAGACTCCATCTCAAAAA
>NW_016805008.1:2621570-2649711 GCF_001698545.2 Rhinopithecus bieti
AAAAAAAAAAAAAAAAAAAGATAAAGATAAAGTAAAAAGAATATTGTATCAATATTGACTCATTAGTGTTTTTTTTGTTTTTTGTTTTTTTTTGAGACAGATTTTCGCTCTTGTTGCCCAGGCTGGAATGCAATGGCATGATCTCGGCTCACCGCAACCTCCGCCTCCTGGGTTCAAGCAATTCTCATGCCTCAGCCTCCGGAGTAGCTGGAATTACAGGCATGTGCCACCACGCCCAGCTAATTTTGTATTTTTAGTACAGATGGGGTTTCTCCATGTTGCTCAGGCTAGTCTCAAACTTCCTACCTCAGGTGATCTGCCCGCCTCAGCCTCCCAAAGTGCTGGGATTACAGGCGTGAATTTTTTTTTTTTTTGAGACAGAATCTCGCTCTGTCGCCCAGGCTGGAGTGCAGTGGCGCAATCTCAGCTCACTGCAAGCTCTGCTTCGTGGGTTCACGCCATTCTCCTGCCTCAGCCTTCCGTGTAGCTGGGACTACAGGTGCCCGCCACCGCACCCGGCTAATTTTTTGTATATTTAGTAGAGACGGGGTTTCACCGTGTTAGCCAGGATGGTCTCGATCTCCTGACCTTGTGATCCGCCCACCTCGGCCTCCCAAAGTGCTGGGATTACAGGCGTGAGCCACCGCGCCCGGCCACTTTTTTTTTTTTTTTTTTTTTGAGACTATGTTGCGCAGGCTGGAGTGCAGTGGCAATTCACAGGTGTGGTCACAGAGCACTACAACCTTGAACTCCTCCTGGGTCCAAGTGATCCTCCTAACTTAGCTTCCCAGGGAGCTGGGACTACAGGTGACCACCACCACGCCCAGCCCTGCCTCATCAATTGTAAAAAATGTAGCACACTAATGCAAGTTAGTAACAGAGGAAACTGGAGGGGGTGTGAAGCACCGTGTACATGGGAACACATGGGAACTCTATACTTTTCACTCAAGTTTTCATTTATATTAATTAAAACAAAACCAAATTGTATTCTGTACAGCTAAATATTTAGTAAGTCAGTACTTAAGGCATTGAGAGGTACCAAGGATGGTCAGGACACAGCACAGCAATGATTGGGATACAAGTCATCTACAGGTGTGCCACCATTTGTGCTTCCTGGTAGACAGCGGACAAGGGACCTTGATACATTTATGTCCTGTTTTTTAGTGAATAGTGGGAAGGCAGAGAGTTTCTCTTGTATGTGACTCTTTTCAACTGCCTTCAAATCAAAATAATACTTATTTTGAGCTGGCATATTCTGGTCTCTTACATTGTATTCAAACAGGTTGCTGCTACTTCTCTACTGTCATTAATCTTCTCATCATCTTCTTATTCCTGTAAGGCAAGTAGAAAAGAACTGTGAAAAATTGCTACAGTAAGATAAACCATTCCACACCAATCCCTTTAAAATGACTAATAAAATAAAGAATGCACTTCTGGGCATGGTGGCTCACGCCTATAATCCCAGCACTATGGGAGGCCGAGGAGGGTGGATCACCTGAGGTCAGGAGTTCAAGACCAGCCTGACCAATATGGTGAAACCCCGTCTCTGCTGAAAATACAAAAATTAGCCGGGTGTGGTGGAACACATCTGTAGTTCTAGCTACTCAGGAGGCTGGGACAGGAGAATTGCTTGAACCTGGGAGGCAGAGGTGGCAGTGAGCTGAGATCATGCCACTGAACTTCAGCCTGGGCGACAGAGCAAGATCAGTCTCAAAAAAAAAAAAAAAAAGAATGCACTTCTGGAGTTCCTGAGTCACTTGCCCTAAAACCTAGGAATGGTGCATAAAAAGACTTTATGTAGTAAATAAAGGAAAAGGGTTGTTCACTTATTCTCAGGGCTCACATTCCACATATTGCAATGGATCTCACTTCTTTTTTTTTTTTCTGCCCAAGCTGGAGTGCAGTGGTACTATCACAGTTCACTGCAGCCTTGACTTCTAGGGCTGAAGCGATCCTCCCACCTCAGTCTCCCTAGTAGCTGGGACCACAGGTGCATGCCACCACACCTAGCTGATTTTTTTTTTGTAGAGACAGGGTTTCACCATGTTTCTCAGGCCGGTCTCAAACTCCTGAGCTCAAGTGATCCGCCCACCTTGGCCTCCCTAAGTGCTAGGATTGCAGCGTGAGCCACTATGCCCAGCTTCCTTCACCTTTACACTCTCTATTCCCCTCTCTTCATGCAGCTTCTCCCCATTCATAAATGCTTATGGTTTTTTCATTTAAAAAAATTTAAGGCCGGGTACAGTGGCTCACTCCTGTAATCCTAGCACTTTGGGAGGCCAAGGCGGGTGGATCACTTGAGATCCGGAGTTCCAGACCAGCCTGGCAACATGGTGAAACCCTGTCTCCACTAAAAATACAAAAATTAGCTGGGCGTGGTGGTGCATCCTGTAATCCCAGCTACTCCAGAGGCTGAGGCAGGAGGATTGCTTGAACCTGGGAGGCAGAGGTTGCAGTGAGTGGAGAGAACATAATGAAAACTACATGCTCTCCATGAAAATATACATACACATAAACACTGCTTTAGACTATATAATTGCCGATGTCAGCTTTTGTTGATAAAATTGGGTGGAAGTGAGATGAGAGAGGTGTGGAGAGAAAATAAGTGTTGTTTTTTTTTTTTTTTTTTTTTGTAAGTGGCCTAAATAGGCTCACGCCTGTAATCCCAGTACTTTGGGAGGCCGAGGCAGGCAGATCATGATCTCAGGAGTCTGACAGCAGCCTGACCAACATGATGAAACCCTGTCTCTACTAAAAATACAAAAATTGGCTGGGCCTGGTGGCATGAGCCTGTAATCCCAGCTACTCGGGAGGCTGAGGCAGGAGAATCGCTTGAATCCGGGAGGCAGAGGTTGCAGTGAGCCGAGATCGCAACACTGCACTCCAGCTTGGGCAACAAGAGTGAAACTCCGTCTCAAAAAAAAAAAAAAGAAAGAAAGTGGGCTAAATCTCGTAACAGAATAGATGGGAGTATAAATAAGAGATTAGTAATTCAGGAAAGAGAGAATTCATTACAAGGACAAAGCATTTAAGGAGGAATGAGACAAATGTAAGATGTAGGAGTACAGAGAACAAGATGCTGTCTTAGAAGTGGGGGAAACATAGAAGTCCTATTCAGTGGAGAAGAATCTATGGTATTTGGGACATGTTCTAGAGTTCTGAGAGAAGTATGAGTTAGACCTAAACATCTTTGGGAGTCATCAGCACATACATGGTGGATAAGAGTGTGTAGGAAGGAACTGAAGGAGGAACCCTAAAGATAATCAGCATATCAGTGGAAGGTGGACAGTGAAGACAGAACACAGAGGTTAGCAGATGAGTGAGTAAAGGGAGCAATGGACAGAGTCTTAGAAGGAAGAAATGGTTGGCAGTGAGATGGTCATGTCAGGTAATGAGGAATGTGGTGCTCTTAGACTGGCTGTTTAGGATACCGCTGATGGCCTTTTTGAGAGCAGATTGAGAGTATCAGTAAAACCCAAAATATGATTGCAGTAACTTAGAGTAGAACATGTGCAGAACTAGAAGCAGGTTATATTGATCACCTTCATTAGCTGAGCCTGGCAGGAAGAGAGAGCAGTTAGTTGAGGCAGTAACCTCAAGGGAGGTTCCTTTCTTTTCTGTCTCTCTGTCTCTTTCTTTCTTTTCCCTCCCACATTAACTCTCTTCATTCTTCCCTCCTTTTTTCTTCCTTCTTTTTCTTTAAAAAATTTTTTTTTTGAGACAGAGTCTGGCTCTGTCACCCAGGCTGGAGTGTGTCCCAAAAGTTACAGGCATGGTGGCTCATGCCTGTAATACCAGTACTTTGGGAGGCCAAGGTGGGTGGATCACCTGAAGTCAGAAGTTCAAGACCAACCTGGCCAACATACTGAAACCCTGTCTCTATTAAAAATACAAAAATTAGCTGGGCACGGTGGCTCACGCCTGTTATCCCAACACTCCGGGAGGTCGAGGCGGGTGGATCACGAGGTCAGGAGTTTGAAACCAGCCTAACATGGTGAAACCCTGTCTCTACTAAAAATACAAAAATTAGCTGGGCATGGTGGTGTGCGCCTGTAATCCTAGCTACTCGGGAGACTGAGGCAGGAGAATCGCTTGAACCCAGGAGGCAGAGGTTGCAGTGAGCCAAGATCATGCCACTGCACTCCAGCCTGGGTGACAAGAGCAAAACTCCATTTCAAAAAAAAAAAAAAGAACTAGCCACATTTATTGAGTTGTAATCCACTAGTGAGTTCTTTTCGTGTCCTATTTTTGCCTGATCTATGTGGCAAATTAAGAAGACAGCATGTTTGCCCTCTGCTTTCTACTGTTAAATTATTTAGAAATCCATCTATACACCTACTTTTCTTTCTTTCTTTTTTTTTTTTTTTGAGACGGAGTCTTGCTCTGTCGCCCAGACTGGAGTGCAGTGGCATGATCTCGGCTCACTGCAAGCTCCGCCTCCCAGGTTCACGCCATTCTCCTGCCTCAGCCTCCCGAGAAGCTGGGACTACAGGCACTCGCCACCACGCCTGGCTAATTTTTTGTATTTTTAGTAGAGACGGGGTTTCACCGTGTTAGCCAGGATGGTCTCGATCTCCTGACCTCGTGACCGCCCACCTCGGCCTCCCAAAGTGCTGGGATTACAGGCGTGAGCCACCACGCCCGGCTTATACACCTACTTTTCTGTGTGCCATGCTTAACAAGATACATAAGGGTTACCTCTTAGCACAGTCGGGGCATAACATATTATCTTCTACGCCTGGGGATGGGAAAATGCAGGCAGGTAACAAAAAGAGAGAAATCATCCTCCTGCGAGTGGTAGGCACCCAGGCCTGACCTGCATGAAACTGCAGGCGTACCCAACCCTTTGTGTCTGCCGAGAGAAGTCTGCCATGGACCACACACCACCTGACGCCTGGAAAGGAAAAACAAACACAGACAGCAAAAATCAAGATAGCACCCCAACACAACCTCTCAGCAAGTCACTCTTGAATTTGCTTTTATATTCTGCTCACAAATCAATTGAATGAGATGCATGAAAATGTAGACCACATGACACTATGATCTAATTTCACAAGTTACGTAACACAAAGAATAACTGTTGCCAGCTGGGCATGGTGGCTCACACCTGTAATCTCAGCACTTTGGGAGGCTGAGGCAGGAGGATCACCTGAGATCGGGAGTTCGAGAGCAGCCTGACCAACATGGAGAAACCTCATCTCTACTAAAAATACAAAATTAGCTAGGCGTGGTGGTGCATGCCTGTAATCCCAGCTACTCGGGAGGCTGAGGCACGATAATCGCTTGAACCCGGAAGGCGGAGGTTGTGGTGAGACGAGATCACACCACTGCACTCCAGCCTGGGTGACGAGAGCAAAACTCCATCTCAAAAAATAAATAAATAAGTAAACAAAAAATAATGTTTGCCATTTTGAAATGCTTGCTTTGTGTCCAGTATTTTGCTAGGTGGTTTATATGTATTAATACATTTACTATTTTTTTTTTTTTTGAGACGGAGTCTCGCTCTGTCGCCCAGGCTGGAGTGCAGTGGCCGGATCTCAGCTCACTGCAAGCTCCGCCTCCCGGGTTTACGCCATTCTCCTGCCTCAGCCTCCCGAGTAGCTGGGACTACAGGCGCCAGCCACCTCGCCTGGCTAGCTTTTTTTGTATTTTTTAGTAGAGACGGGGTTTCACCGTGTTAGCCAGGATGGTCTCGATCTCCTGACCTCGTGATCCGCCCGTCTCGGCCTCCCAAAGTGCTGGGATTACAGGCTTGAGCCACCGCGCCCGGCCAATACATTTACTATTAAGCTCACTATTAATATTTACCTTCTATTTGCTTTTCTTATCATTTCTTATTCACAGGTGAGATAACTGAAGCTTATGGTGTTAAATATCATACGTTACCCAGAGCCAAGTCATGGATCCAGGTATTCTGACTGACTTATAGGCCATTTATGTAACCACTACATTGTACTTCCTCAGCTATAGGAAACAGACAAGCATCTGTTTAAAAGTGTAAGGAGGCTGGGCACGGTGGCTCACACCTGTAATCCCAGCACTTTGGGAGGCCGAGGCGGGCAGATCATGAGGTCAGGAAATCGAGACCATCCCAGCTAACACAGTAAAACCCATCTCTACTAAAAATACAAAAATTAGCCAGGCGTGGTGGCAGGCACCTATAGTCCCAGCTACTCAGGAGGCTGAGGCAGGAGAATGGCGTGAACTCGGGAGGCGGAGGTTGCAGTGAGCCAAGACTGCACCACTGTACTCCAGCCTGGGCAATAGAGCAAGACCCGTCTCAAAAAAATAAATAAAGATAAATAAATAAATAAATGTGTAATGACCAGGCTGGGTGTGGTGGCTCACGCCTGTAATCCCAGCACTTTGGGAGGCCTAGGTGGGTGGATCACCCGAGGTCAGGAGTTCGAGACCAGCCTGACCAACATGGCAAAACCCCATCTCTACTAAAAATACAAAATTAGCTGGGTGTGGTGGCGCACACCTGTAATCCCAGCTACTCAGGAGGCTGAGGAAGGAAAATCGCCTGAACCTGGGAAGCGGAGGCTGCAGTGAGCTGAGATGGTGCCAATGCACTCCAGCCTGGGCAACAAGAGTGAAACTCCGTCTCAAAAAAAAAAAAAAAAAAAAGTGTAAGGAACAATTTCAATAGGGAGATGTAATATTTGCAAGAAAACAAGCGGTACACTTATAGAACGTCTGAAATTGAGAGAAAGTCAGCATTCTGAATGACTTACAGCCCATTTACCTAACCACTACATTGTACTGCCTCAGCTATAGGAAACAGACAAGCATCTGTTTAAAAGTGTAAGGAACAATTTAATTAGGGAGATGGGATATTTGCAAGAAAATAAGTGGTACACTTATGGAACATCTGAAATTGAGGGAAAGGAGCAGTCACAGTGAACTTAAGTATCTGTAAATAAGCAGTATATGTACCGTGATAGCTCCCCAATTAGACTGTAAAACAAGAGAACATGTGTGTGTTTAGCACAGTATATACCCAGCAGCTAGACATACCTCTGGACCATAGCAGATGCTTAACAATTGCAGAATGAAGAGAAATATAAAATGATAAGTCACTGTGGGATAATAGGAACTCATACAGCATATTAATAAAAATTAGAGGTGTCATCTTTGGGAAGGCAGTGCCCCCAGGCACGCAGCTTTATGGCTAGATAATGCCTTTGCACAAATTATTAAAAGGTGTCCACTGTCCCCACATAAAGGCACGTAGCTTGAAGAGCAGAGGATATGCCAATTTTAGCTTTAGGTCTTCCTTCTGGTTGGTTTCCTTGTATGACGAATAATGTAGCCTACCATACTAGTTAGCTGGAGTAAAATAGGATCTAGAATAGTTCTGGAAATTGGAAGATGGGGGAGGAAGAAAAGGATTCAAGCCAAAACGGAAGGTGACTTGAGATAGCAGACCCTGGAAATAAAAGCAATAGCAAGAAAAGAAGAGCAGGAGTTGGGGAAAAGTGGAGTTAAGTTATCCTCAAGATTTCTTTTTTTTGTTGTTTTTTTTGAGATGGAGTTTCGCTCCTGTTGTCCAGTCTGGAGTGCAATGGCATAATCTTGGCTCACTGCAACCTCCGTCTCCCAGGTTCAAGCGATTCTCCTGCCTCAGCCTCCCAAGTAGCTGGAATTATAGCCATGCGCCACCACACCCGGCTAACGTTTTTGTATTTTTAGTACAGACGGGGTTTCTCCACGTTGGTCAGGCTGGTCTTGAACCCCTGACCTCCGGTGATCCACCCGCCTCAGCCTCCCAAAGTGCTGGGATTACAGGTGTGAGCCACCATACCCGGCCCTCCTCAAGATTTCTTAGAGGGCACTGGGTGCAGTGGCTCATACCTGTAATCCCAGCACTTTAGGAGGCTGAGGCAGGCGGATCACCTAAGGTTGGGAGTTCGAGACCAGCCTGACTAACGTGGAGAAACCTCGTCTCTACTGGGAAAAAAAAAAAAAATTAGCCAGGCGTGGTGGCGCATGACTGTAATCCCAGCTACTCAGGAGGCTGAGGCAGGAGAATCACTTGAACCTGGGAGGCAGAGGTTGCGGTGAGCCAAGATTATGCCATTGCACTCTAGCCTGGGCAACAAGAGTGAAACTCCGTCTCAAAAACAAAAAACAACAAAAAAAAAAAAACGCTTTCTTAGAGGGTCGGGTGCAATGAATCACGCCTGTTATCCCAACACTTTGGAAGGGTGGATCACTTGAGGTCAGGAGTTTGAGACCAGCCTGGCCAACATGGTGAAACCCAATCTCTACTAATAATACAAAAATTAGCCGGGCATGATGGCATGTGCCTGTAATCCCAGCTACTCAGGAGGCTGAGGCACAAGAATCGCTTGACTATGGGAGGCAGAGGTTGCCGTCAGCCAAGATCGTGCCACTGTACTCCAGCCTGACCAACATGGCAGTGGCTCATGCCTATAATCCCAGCACTTTGGAAGGCCGAGGCGGGCAGATAACAAGATCAGGAGATCGAGACCATCCTGGCTAACACAGTGAAACCCATCTCTACTAAAAATACAAAAATTAGCTGGGCGTGGTGTCTTTGAAACTGTGTTGCAAAAAAGATTTCTTAGAGGACAAGGACCCCAAACTGTTTAATTATTATTGCCTGCTTTCAACATGCCAAGTTCTGTGTCTCATATAAATGTCACGACTTTTTTTTTTTTTTTGAGATGGAGTTTTGCTCTTGCTGCCCAGGCTGGAATGTGGTGGCACCATCTCAGCTCACTGCAACCTCCGCCTCCTGGGTTCAAGCGATTCTCCTGCCTCAGCCTCCTGAGTAGCTGGGATTACAGCCACCTGCCACCACACCCGGCTAATTTTTGTTATTTTTAGTAGAGACGCGGTTTCATCATGTTGGCCAGGCCGATCTTAAACTCCTGACCTCAGGTGATTCACGTTCCTTGGCATCTCAAAGTGCTGGGATTACAGGCATGAGCCAGTGCACCTGGCCAACATTTTTTTTTTTTTTAAAGACAGGGTCTGGATCTGTCTGTCAGGCCAGAGTGCCATGGCACAATCTCAGCTCACCGCAACCTCCACCTTCTGGACTCAAGCCACTCTCCCACCCCAGCCTCCTGAGAAGCTGGGACTACAGGCACACACCACCATGCCCAGCTTTTATTTATTTTTTGTATTTTTTGTAGAGAGGGGATTTCGCCATGTTATCCAGGCTGGTCTCTTAACTCATGAGCTCTAGCAATCTTCCCACCTTGGCCTTCCAAAGTGCTGGGCCCGTAGTGAGCCACGACACTCAGCCACTACTATTCTATGACATAGGTATATCTTCATTTTGTAGAATAGAATACTTGGCTGGGAGCAGTGGCTCACGCTTGTAATCCCAGCACTTTGGGAGGCCGAGGCCAGTGGATCGCCCGAGGTCAGGAGTTCGAGATCAGCCTGGCCAACATAGTGAAACCCCGTCTCTACTAAAAATACAAAAAATTAGCTGGGCATGGTGGCAGGTGCCTGTAATCCCAGCTACTTGGGAGGCTGAGGCAGAATTGCTTGAACCTGGGAAGCAGAGGTTGCAGTGAGCCAAGATCGCACCGTTGCATTCCAGCCTGGCCAACAAGAGTGAAACTCCATCTCAAAACAAACAAAAAAACAAACAGGATATTAAGGCTTAAAGTAAGTAACTTGCCAATGTCACATATTCAGGAAATGGTAAAGCAAGAATTTGAACCAACACATTCCTCTTACTTACTATGTCATAAATGCCTTAAGGAAGAGAGAAAGAAAAGGGGAAGACCTCAGACTGTTGTCCAAGATTATCGGGTTATGCTTTCTTCTCGCCTTGGAATTCTGCTTAGTGATGGAAAAGGGCCACTACTTAGTCACCTGACTTAGAGACCCATCCAGACAAAACATGACTATCCATCAATATGATGGATGAAAGAGAGATGTCCTATGTGAATCCAATTTCTAATCTTCAGATATTTTAGCAAACGCCTTCCCTTTGACCACGTTTCAGTCTTGGACTAATAAAAGTTAACCTTATCCTCTGGAGTGGGACTCACACTTTAAGGTTGATCTTACCAGAAGCTTGCATCAAAAAGGCCTCAACAGAAACAGGAATGGAACATGAATTCAAAGCCTTAGGCTGAACAGCTCTTGCAGCAATTCTTGCCCATGATGCCAACATGGCTCCTGGTGCTGAAGTTATCACTTCAACTGTATTAGTCTCTTCTGCTCTCTCATTCACCTTGTAACATTTCTGAAGCCTTGCTCTCTTGGTCACTGCCTTGCGTTTCCTCGAACATCGCTGTAATCTGGTCTCTTGTGACATTTCAGGCATATCCTGCAAATGAAATTCATGATGAGTATTCAGTAAACCGCTAGGGCTGTAAGGACTTTTGGGTCAATTTTATTATTCTTTTTTTTATTTTTATTTTTAAGACGGAGCTTCGCTCTTGTTGCCCAGGCTGAAGTGCAACGGCACGATCTTGGCTCACTGCAATCTCTACCTCCCAGGTTCAAGCGATTCTCCTGCTTCAGCCTCCAGAGTAGCTGGGATTATAGGCATATGCCACGATGTCTGGCTAATTTTGTATTTTTAGTAGAAATGGGGTTTCCCCATGTTGGTCAGGCTGGTCTCAAACTCCCAACCTCAGGTAATCTACCCACCTCAGCCTCCCAAAGTGCTGGGATTACAGGCGTGAGCCACTGCACCCAGCCAATTTTAGTATTCTTTGTACTGACCTGAACATGTATGTCAATGTGGAAAGGGTTTAGGAATATTAGTTCCCATAAATCGCAAATTCTCCACTGGGAGAAATTTTTGGTTGTTGAACCTGTGCAGGGGGAGGAAAGGTTGCTACTGACATCCAGTTGGTAGAGGCTGGGGATGCTGCAAAACATCCAACAATGTACAGAGCAGGCCCCAAAACAAACAAAAAATTATTTGTTCCGAAATGTCAATAATGCCACAGTTAAGAAACCCTGCCTTAGGCCGGGCACGGTGGCTCAAGCCTGTAATCCCAGCACTTTGGGAGGCCGAGACGGGCAGATCACGAGGTCAGGAGATCGAAACCATCCTGCCTAATACGGTGAAACCCTGTCTCTACTTAAAATACAAAAAACTAGCCGGGCGACGAGGCAGGCGCCTGTAGTCCCAGCTACTCGGGAGGCTGAGGCAGGAGAATGGCGTAAACCCGGGAGGCGGAGCTTGCAGTGAGCTGAGATCCGGCCACTGCACTCCAGCCTGGGTGACAGAGCGGGACTCCGTCTCAAAAAAAAAAAAAGAAACCCTGCCTTAGAGGTACGACATACAGAAATGGTGCCTGGGTAGGGACCGGAAAAATCATGATCAGAACCCACCTTCACACCATCAACACACTCATTACTCACTTGCTGTTGTTCAGGGTAAGCATGCCTATGGAGCCTCAGATAAACTTCGATTTTCTTAGGAAATGAAGAGAGAAATAAAGTTAAAAGTTAACCAAGATTCCCACAGTTTTTCCCAGCAGCAGATATTCACCCAAGTGTACTAACCTTGCCATTAGTACTCAAACCGAGTTGTTGACACCAGTCCCGCAAGGTGTCCCGACACACCTTATTAATGGGAGGCAAAATGGTTGGCAAGGGAGGGGCTGGTGTTTTGCATCTAGCTTTTTGTGGAGCTGTAAATTGTTCATTTGTTTGAAGTAGATGACCTAAGAAAAGAATGGAACCAAAGTAGTAATAATTTAAAGTTGGCAAGATTCTTTTAAAATTTTACAAATATCTTTTCACATTTCTCACAACCCAATTTGCATACATACATATCAAATTTTATTTCTCACATTAAAAATGAGGTAACAAGGCCGGGTAACAGGCTCACGCCTATAATCCCAGAACTTTGGGAGGCTGATGTGAATCACAAGTGATTCGCCCAAATCACTTGAGGTCAGGAGATCGAGACCAGCCTGGCCAACATGGTAAAACCCCATCTCTACTAAAAACAGAAAAGTTAGCTAGGCATGGTGGTGCACCCCTACAATCCCAGCTACTCAGGAGGCTGAGGCAGGAGAATTGCTTGAACCCAGGAGGCGGACGCGGCAGTGAGGTGAGATCGCGCCACTGCACTCCAGCCTGGGAAACACAGTGAGACTCTGTCTCAAAAAAAAAATGAGGTAACAGATTCAGGTATTTAAAGACTTGCCCATTACAACAGCAGACTTGGGACTCAAACCTATGTTTTCTTTTTGTTTTGTTGTTGGTGGTTTTTCTTTGAGATGGAGTCTCGCTCTGTTGCCCAGGCTGGAGTGCAGCGGCACGATCTCAACTCACTGCAATCTCCGCCTCCCAGGTTCAAGCAATTCTCCTGCCTCAGCCTCCCAAGTAGGTGGGACTACAGGCACGCAACACCATGCCCAGCTAATTTTTGTATTTTTAGTAGAGACAGTGTTTCACTATGTTGGCCAGGCTGGCCTCAAACTCCTGACCTCAGGTGATCCACCCGCCTTGGCCTCCCAAAGTGCTGGGATTACAGGCGTGAGCCCCTGTGACCAGCCCAAATAAGTATTTTCAGAAGGATTTTATCTTCTGGGTCGATAATGAGGATTTCAAGATGAAGTAAATAATGATGTTAGAGCTAAGCAGAGTGAGGTGAGATGGGGGGCTATAGAAAAAAATGATTCAGGCCGACAGAATGATGTGGACCATTGTTGACTGGGGATAGACAACGTGGTGGTTTCTTTGTTTTCTATAGGGAGAGCTGATATTTTGTGGTCCAAAATCTAGACATTTTGGAGGATAAATCCGACATAACGTTCTATTCAGTTGGTTGTTGAGGGCAACAGAAAATAACAGGCTGCTGTATGTAGCATAAAAGAAACATGGAATTTAGAATCCAAACATAGGTTTGAGGCCGGGCGTGATGGCTTACACCGACAATCCCAGTGCTTTGGGAGGCCGAGGAGGGCTGATCACTTGAGGCCAGGAGTTCAAGACCAACCTGGCCAACATGGAGAAACCCTGTCTCTACAAAAAATATAAACATTATCCAGGCACGGTGGCACATGCCTGTAGTCCCAGCTACTCAGGAGGCTGAGGCATGATAATCACTTGAACCTGGGAGGTGGAAGTTGCTGTGAGCTGAGATCGCACCACTGCACTCCAGCCTGGGTGACAGAGTGAGACCCTGTCTCAAAACAAAACAAAACAAGCCATGGGCGCGGTGGCTCATGCCTGTAATCCCAGCACTTTGGGAGGCTAAGGCGGGTGGATCACAAGGTCAAGTGTTCGAGACCAGCCTGGCCAACATAGTGAAACACTGTCTCTACTAAAATACAAAATTAGCTGGGCGGCCGGCCGGGCTTGGTGGCTCAAGCCTGTTCCGAGCACTTTTGGTTTTTTTGAGGTCAAGAGGGTGGATCACGGAGGTTCAAAGAGATCGAGACAATTTTTTTCTTATCTTCGGTTGAAACCCGGCGTCTCTATGTGTTTATTTTTTTTGCCTGAGGTGGCAGCGCCTGTTATTTTTGGGAGGCGAGGCAGGAGAATTCTCTGCAGTGGCTCGTCTGGCCACTCGCACTCCAGCCTGGGCGACAGAGCAAGACTCTTTAAAAGAAAATTAGCTGGGCGGTGGTGGGGTGGGTTGCCTGGTAATCACCCCATTTTTGTTTTAGGTGGGGTTCTTTTGTTGCTGTGTGCTGGCGGCAGCGGCGGGTGGCTGAGGCAGTGATAATCATCAATTGAACCTATTGGAGGCGGATGTTGTCAAGTGAGCCAAGTACCACACCATTGCATTCCAGCCTGGGTCTAATCTCCAAGTATCGAAACCCCATCTCCTCCCATGAATATAATATTTTTAATATAATATAAAATGAAAGAATATGAAGTATATTATCCTGCATACTCTTCTATAGGAAGACTGAGACACTGAGCACAGATACAAAGGGTCATGATTTTAAGAGCTTATATATATATATATATATACATATTTGATTCGTAATTACTTGCTAAGCAAAATACCAGACATTTTTCAAAATTATTTAATCTTCGTAGGAGGCAAATATGTATTAATCTCGTTTTTACAGAAGAGGAGATTGAGCTTCATGTGTTGGGAATATGAACTCATGTTGAGCTAGTCCAGAAGAGCACTCTCTGCCCAAAGCGCTCCCCATGCTTATTTTGTGTCTTAAAAATAAGGCAGAACAGGCCAAGTGTGGTGGCTCATGCCTGTAATCACAGCACTTTGGGAGGCTGAGGCGGGCAGATTAACTGAGGTCAGGAATTCGAGACCAGCCTGGCCAACATGGTGAAGGCCCATCTCTACTAAAAATACAAAAATTAGCCGGGCTTGGCGGCCCACGCCTGTAATCCCAGCGACTTGGAAGGTTGAGGCAGGAGAATCGCTTGAACTCGGCAGGCAGAAGTTGCAGTGAGCCAAGATTGCGCCACTGCACTCCAACCTGGGTGACACAGTGAGACTCCATCTCCAATAAATAAAAGTATGGCAGTACAACGGGCTCAGCAAGCGAGAAGTATGAGAGTTTGCACAATTTCTTAACACAGAATAACAAGGTGAGATTTAAGCTGGGTGTTGTACAGTCAGAGGATAGGAAAGACAAACCTTACTTTTTCCTGGGCTTCCCAGAGTTACAGGCGGAACTAACTGAGCAATCCCTGTCCCCATACCTTGAGTGTATTTCTTAGGCTTCTCCAGTTTGACATCAGAAGTTGAAGAAACACTTGGTTCCATTTGTTCCATATTTGCGTCATCTTTAACTGGCACCAGTGTCAAAATCACACTTTCCTCATCATCTACTTCCTCCTCAAAGAAATTCTGGAAAGAGAAGTCAGTCACTGATTCTCATTTGATGCAGTACAACTGAACTGCTTGCTTTCAAGGCAAACAAATGAATAAGGAACTGAGAAGACAGTAAGTAGGTGGATGGAGAAAAGAATTACTGAGATTCCTTGAATGTGATGTTGACTAGCAGACCCTTTATTAAATAAAGGAAATATGGGGGAAAAAAATTGGGCAAAAGTCAATTTACATGTAGGTGTTAATGAAAGAGAAAATAGAAGGGTAGGGCTTGGGTTTAGAGAATTATTTCCCTCAGGGCCTTCCTCCTCATCAGTCAAAACACAAAATACTTTCATTAACTCCTAAATCTGTATGGAATGTGTTCCTGGCTTTCCATCTTCTATCACATGATTCCCAAGATTCCCAATTCCCATATCAAATTTCACAGCACAAGCAATAACCTCCTGTTATCCCCAAATCCACTGTAACTCTGCTATTTCTGCACCAATTGTTCCATGCTTGTCAAAAATTCTTCAATGGCTTGTCATTGTTATTCTGGTTAATGACAAAACTCGAATTAGCTCACAGAGCTGTGTAGCTTACAAATTCTCCAACAGTCTGGTCCCTGCCTGCCTCTCCAGCTCATGACCTCCGAGCTTTCTGAGCTCCAGCCACACTGGGCTCATTTCAGCTCCAAGACCTGAGGGGAGGGTATCTGTTTTACTCTCTGATGCCTTCACAGAAACACAGCACCCAACACAGAGTAGGCATTCAATGTTGTTTTTATGATCTGATGAATGAAAGATAAAGTAGGAAAGCAGGTGGACAGAAAGAAACTAACATTTACTGGTTCTCTACAGTACACAGGCACTATGCTAGGGGCTTTCTGTATTTCTCAAATTTAATTCTCATGGTATACTTGTAGTAATTTATTAATTTTCCTGCTTTACAAATGAGAAAACTAAATGAGCAATGCCATAGAGTAACACAGGTTTGAGTATGGTTCTGAAGTTAGCTTTTCTTCTCAAATCCAAGGGTGAATAAACTCCATTCCAGTACTATTGTAATATTCTCTTCTAGTGCTGATGCCACACTCCCGTCTCCTATTTAACCTCTTCAATGACTTCCCATTACTCTTAGTTTACTTCAAAATAACACTGACATTATTTAGGAACATTACTCTATTATAGAGAAAAAAGCAGGGGCTCAAAGCAGCTATGTGACTTCCCCATAATTATATAGCTAATATTGGCCAATTCAGTCCTTTAGCCAGAGGACTGGCACAGTGGCGACTGTAAATACACTATGACACCTTCTCTAGTTTCTCATAGGGCCAGGACTACCCAAGCCTAATCTGGAAACTCATTTGGTACTAAGGCCACTGGGAGTACATTATTTCCTACTCCAAGAGAAAGTAACCAATTGGTCACTTTTATGACTTTATCCACATTACCGCCTTCACTTTCTTTTACTTTAGCTTTTAAAAAAATTATTTTTTATTTTAATTATGTTTTCTCTAATATTATTATCCATGCCATATTTATTTATTTACCATTTATCTTGTCCAGCTATAGCACTTCTCGTCTTTCCTACCAGAGAAATATTTTCCTTTGGACTAGGTGGAGAAAATCTCACTTCTTTTACTCTCATCCAAATGCACATAAAAGCATAATCATATGAAAGAAAACTAACAATCCATTTGCAAAGAGGAGGAGGTTTCAAGATGGAGGTTTCTTACATCTAGGAATAAAGATTTGTGGCAAAAGAGCAACAAGGGAGACCTAGAAAGACGTTGAAAAGGGACTGTGAGAAAAGTAAGTCTGTTAGAACAAAACTTACCTTCTTGCTGCTATCCAAATTTGCGTCTGACATTTTCAGCAACACCCTGGGGTAGGCAAGGACAGCAATGTTAAGGATATGGTAGTTTACTTCTCTTAACCTGCTTTCTCCTTTTATAAGCAAATGTCTCCTTCTACTTCCTGTTACCCAGATGAGCTCTGTTTTCCTTTCCTCCTCTTTTCCCCCTCCCTCATTTTCTGGTAATGGGATAATTTTATCAATTTTATACCCTGTCTTGTCCATTCGGTGATAATGTTTTTTTAAAAATTAGGCGGGGCGCAATGACTCATGCCTGTAATCCCAGCACTTTGGGAGGCCCAGGGGGACGGATCGCTTGAGTCCAGGAGTTCGAGATCAGCCTGAGAAACATGGCGAGACCCCCGTCTCTACGAAAAAACACAAAAATTAGGCGGCCGTTGTAGCGCGCCTGTAATCCCACCTACTCGGGAGGGGGTGGTGGGAGGACTGTTTGAGCCCAGGAGACGCAGGCTACAGCGATCCGAGATCGCGCCACTGCACTCCAACTTCGCGAGACTCTGTCTCAAAAAGTGAAAGAAGGAAAGAAAGAAGAAAAAAAAAATAGGTGAAACTTGAAAGAAAACTGAAAATGACAAACCCCTGTTGACAAGTTCCAATGGAATGAACAGAATGTTTGAGAACAGTTATAGGACGATATTGGTAATAAATTACTTACTATGAAGGGAATGGAAAAAAGATTCAGAGCATTTTAGGCAGGTATTTTATACCTGATTTATGCCTGTGGGTATATTACTCACTGAAAGACCCCAGATTTAAACTGTGGGGGTTGGATAACATAATCTCTTTGATCTAGTTCTACATACAAATATTAAGCCTGCAATAATATTGAGCTGGTTAGAGGAGAAGGATTTGACTGTTCAGAATAGTAACAAGAACCAAAACACTAAGGCAAGTGGTGGAGTAATGAAGGCAGATGGAACGGATGCACTTAGGAATTGCTGGAGCCTAATGTTGGACGCAGAATGTGGCAAAATATGACCCAGATGTTCTCAGAGGTCACTCTAAGAAGCCAGAGCAACTAAAAGAAATTTCATTCACAAATAATACGGCAGCACTGACAACCAAGTACTTTACAATGGGCTTTCTCTGTCCCTGGGAAAATGATTTGGTCCATTAATCTCAGGGCCCAGGGTGACCATGGTCCGTTTAAGTTAGTAGTATAATACATTCAAAATACAGTCTGGACCTGGCGTGGTGGCTTACGCCTGTCATCCTTTGGGAGGCCTTTGGGAGGCATAGGAAGGAGGATCACTTGAGTCCAGAAGTTCGAGACCAGCCTGGGCAAAATAGTGAGACTTCGTCTCTATGAAAAAAAAAAAAGTAAGTAATTTTAAAAAAGAAAAAAAGTGTAGCCTGAAAAGGCTCAGCTTTAGTTTATTGAGGAACTGATTGGAAAAATAAATTATGAGGCCCTACCCCTCCACAGGAGACATCCTGAATCAGATCCTGGAGGGTGTGGCTGAGCAGCTGAGGAATCTGTGCTTCCACAAGCCCTCCACGTAATTTTTTCTTTTTTTCTTTTTTAGACACGCTCCGTAGCCCAGCCTGGAGTGCGGGGGCGCGATCATAGCTCACTGCAGCCTCCACCTCCTCGACTCAAGCGATCTTCCCACCTCAGTCCATGGCGTCCCACCCCTGCCCCTCCCCCCACACTCCAGTAGTTGGAATTACAGGCCCGCGCCACCACGCCCCGCTAACATTTAAATGTTTTGTAGAGATGAGACCTGGGGCGGAAGGGGATTGCGGGGACAGAGAGGATGTGGGTAGGGGGCCTCACTGTGTTGCCCAGACTAGTCTTGAATTCCTGCCTGAGTTCCCAGACTCGAGCAATCCTCCCTCCGCAGCCTTCGGAGTGGGTGGGACCACAGGCCTGCACCACCACGCCCAGCCCTCTGGATGATTCTTGAAGTCTGGAAGCGTTAGCTAGATCAGGATATAAACAAAGGGCTTTGGAGACAGGCAGTCAACGGCAGATAATGATTGGAATTCCGGCTCCTCCCTTCCAGGATGGAACCTGAATGCAGCCCTCTAAGATGCAGCCAGAAAAGCACTCCGCCTACCCGTTTGGGTGTGGCCCCTGTTGCTTTTAATGGGCAATTTAGAGGAAAGCTGACCTAATGGCCTGAGTTGATCCTAATGCCTTAGGTAGAGACAGGATTTCAAGTGGAAAGACCATTTCATTACCATGTTTTCTTTTCTTCATTGCATTTTTTACAATATAATCATCTTAGGCCGGGCGCGTTGGCTCACGCCTGTAATCCCAGCACTTTGGGAGGCTGAGGCAGACAGAACATCTGAGGTCAGGAGTTCAAGACCAGCCTGGCTAACTTGGCAAAACTCCGTCTCTACTAAAAATACAGAAATTCGCCGGGGCATGGTGGTGCATGTCTGTAATTTTAGCTACTCGGGAGTCTGAGGCATGAGAATCGCTTGAACCCAGGAGGTGAAGGTTGCAGTGAGCCAGGATCAAGCCACTGCACTCCAGCCTGGGCGACAGAGAGAGACTGTCACATAAACAAAAACAAAAGACATCTTATTTGTTTTCCTGGGTTTTTTTTCCAGCTTTTTGAGAATGTTTTAGTATGGGAAAGTTCGAACATGTACAAAAGTAGACAATAATAATTTACTTATAGCCAATCTGGTTTCATCTAAATTGCCGTGCATTCCTTTTCCATGGGTTATTTTGAAACAAATAGCAGATCGCCTATGATTTCATTCATAAATTCAGGGAAAAGGCCGGCACGGTGACTCACACCTGTAATCTCAGCAGGTCAGGAGGCCGAGGTGGCAGGAACACTTGAGCCTGAGAGTATGAAACCAGCCTGGGCAACATAGTGAGATCTCATTGTTACCAAAAGAAAAGAAAAGAAAATAAAATAACCGGGCGTGTGGATGTGGTGGGACATGACTGTGGTCCTAGCTACTCAGGGGGCTGAAGTCAGAGGATCCCTTCAACCCAGGAGCCCGAGGCTGCAGTGAGGCTGTCTCAATAAATAAATACATAAATCCAGGGGGGGGAAATACTTTGTTCCTATTATAACTACGATATCCTTTTTACATCTAAACATAATTTTAAAAATCATTATTTAATATTATCAAAGTATTCAAATATATGTTATGTTCAAATATCCAGCAGTATTCAAAACTCCCATTACTTCCATCCTTTAGAAAACTCGTTTTACTTTTTATTACCAAGATTAGCAATTCTTATACTCTTCCGCAGGACTTGTGATAACACATTGCTGAACCACACCCTGTGTCATTCAGTAGGTCTGAGATGAAGTAACATGCATTTCAAAGTTCCAGACTAATATGGATGCTCCTGGTTTGAGAACTAAATGAGAATCACTCACATTTTATGGAAAACTTAACTTTTTTTTTTTTTTTTTTTGAGGTGGAGCTTCGCTATTTTTGCCCAGGCTGGAGTGCAATGGTGGGATCTTGGCTAACTGCAACCTGCGCCTCCTGGGCTCAAGCGAGTCTCCTGCCTCAGCCTCCCAAGTAGCTGGGATTACAAGTGTGTGCCACCACGCCCGGCTAGTTTGTATTTTTGGTAGAGACAGAGTTTCACCATGTTAGCTAGGCTGGTCTCAAACTCTGGATCTCAGGTGATCCGACCCCTGGGCCTCCCAAATTACTGGGATTACAGGTGTGTGCCACCGCACCTGGCCCTTTTTGTGTGTGTGTGGGACAGAGTCTCACTCTATTGCCCAGGCTGGAGTGCAGAGGCACAATCTTGGCTCACCGCAACCTTCGCCTCCCAGGTTCAAGCGATTCTCCTGCCTCAGCCTCCTAAGTAGCTGGGATTATAGGCATGCGCTACCACGCCCAGCTAATGTTTTTGTTTTTGTTTTGAGGTGGAGTTTTGCTTTTGTTGCCCAGGATGGAGTGCAATGGCATGATCGTGGCTCACCACAACCTCTGCCTCCCAGGTTCAAGCGATTTTCCTGCCTCTGCCTCCCGAGTAGCTGGAATTACAGGCATGTGCCACCACGTCCAGCTAATTTTTGTGTTTTTAGTAGAGACAGGGTTTCTCCATGTTGGTCAGGCTGGCCTTGAACTCCCAACCTCAGGTGATCTGCCCCCGCCAGACTCCCAAAATACTGGGATTACAGGCGTGAGCCACCGTGCCTGGCCTAATTTTGTATTTTTAATAGAGACAAGGTTTCACCATGTTGCTCAGGCTGGTCTCGAACTCTTCCTGACCTCAGGTGATCCACACCGCCTGGCCTTTCAAAGTGCTAGGATGACAGGCGTGAGCCACCACACCCGGCCAATTTTAACTTTATTTGAATACAGAGATTGTCCTCTTGTTACTTAACTTTCTTTCCAGACTTTATTTTTTTTTTTTTGAGGCAGGGTCTCTGCTCTGCTGCCCAGGCTGGAAGGGCAGTGGTGCAATCACGACTCACTGCAGCCTCGACCTCCAGCTCAAGCAATCCGGCCATTTTGGCCACCCCAGTAGCTGAGACTACTGGCCACAGGCCGCCACAGCTGGCTAATTTTTGTATTTTGATGAAAGGGTTTCAACATGTTGCCCAGGCTGGTCTTGAACTCCTCAGCTCAAGTCATCCGCCAGCCTCAGTCTCCCAAGTGTTGGGATTACAGGTGTGAGCCACCGCCCCTGGCCCCTGTGGCTCTTCACAACTGGCTATGTCTAAGTGTCATTCAAAGCAAGGTAGATTCAATTAGCCTGAGACAACAGCTGTAATCCGGACTAATTGTTTCCTCATGATTAGATTTACATTATCTTTTTGGCAATGATATTGTGTACTTCCCATTGTTTATCAGAAAAGACATTTTAGTTTGTAACATTCCTGGTGGTGCTAAGTTGGAATCCTTGGTTAAGGTAGCTGTAGCTAAACTCCAATTTTTGTGTCCATAAACCCCATCGTGCCAAAATGTAGAAATTGTCTTTGCATCAGCAATGTGTTCAGAGGCCCTGACCAACATTTACCCTTGGAAGCTGCCATGTCCCTTTGGTGCCAAGAGAAATTTGGGAGGCTGGCTCCAGGTTTCCCACACCAGTTACAAGGTGGGCACAGACCTATTTGTACAAATGTTACCTTAACATCCAGATGGGAAACTGGGAATACAAACTTCTCTCAGCTCCCCCACAAAACAGCAAGATGTCATGCCTCTGCCAGGGAACTCATCTGAGACACAGGGAGTTTATAGCTCCAACTGTCTTCCTCTTAGTATTCTGGGAGTATAGCAGGCAGACAGGGAGTGGGGAAATGAATGTGGTGATAGGAACTTTGGGGGAGGCCTGTGAAAATAAGGGTGATTTGGCGAGTTATGTAACTTTAAGGTTTTATCTTGCCGGGGCAAGAAGGATGAGTAAATAAACTGTCTTACTGGTAGACTCCAATTATTAATTTATTTTATAGAGAGAGAAATTTAAGTTTATTGAAATGTGTTAGAAACAGGGAGGTATCTACAAGCAGAATAATAAAGCAAAGGAAATTTCCAAATTAATAGAAAGGAAGGAAATGGAATAGAAACTTGACCCATCCAAAGAAAGTATAAGTTTAAAAAGGAAACAAAATTAAAACGAACAATACACATAGTATAAGAAAAAATACTATGAACGGAAAAGAATGTTATTATTTACTTACCTAAACCAATCCTGAGCCACCACAACCCATGGGTCCAGGAAGAGAAGAAACATTTGCTTCTCAACAAACTTTCCTCCCCTTGGCTTTAACATTTTGTGAGGATCTTTCCAACACCTACTACACCTCCGAATCTCTGATGGTTAGTCAAATTTCCAACTCTGCCGCGACCTGCCTTGCCAGTGCCCGCGCTTAGGTTTTGACGGTGTCCGTTCCATTGCAAGAGCGCGGCCAAATAAGACATAGAAGACCTAAAGAATAATACAGCATTCCGTACTATGTAATAGACAAAACAATGTTGGGAAACTGTCATTAAATCAGGACAAGTGAAAAACAGATCTGTTCCCAGACTCACTGCGGACTAAATAAATTTAGGAAAGTACGACAAAAACGTTAAAATCAATTATACTCAATAGGATACATTAAATATGTACAGTTTTTTGTATGTCAATCATACCCCTAAGTAGTGTTAAAAAAATGATCCGGGCCCATACTGCCAACTAATAAAAGAACAACAAATGAGTCATACAAAGAAACACCACATTTTTGGGTTTATCCTACTTTTGAGTTAAGACACTAACATAAAATTTGCAGTGCAACGAATCACGGTTCCCTAAACACAACAGAACTGAATTATTGGTTATATACACATCTTATTTTTATTTATGGACGAGAGTCGGTTAATCAACACATTTTAAGTTCAACGATTATGTATTTTATGAGTGAGAAGCAACCTTAACCTTTTAAACACCAGAAATATAAAAACAAGTATACAGTGAACTCAATACAAAGTCCCTTGTGTTTTGTTCCTGGAGTCAACAACCATAGAAATCCGTCAGGTAGGAACTTTGAAAAATATTGGTTCGGAATATTAAAAATCATTGTTGAGCGTAGGGAGAGAACGGCCTCTTCTTTGCCCTTCAAAATCACTTTACGTTTTATGAAATTGCAATTGGAATGAAGCAGCTCCTAAAGTAGTCAGTGTTTCAGCAGGAAGAGAAAATTGAGCACAAGCCAACCTACGTTTTTACTCAACTCGTTTCACAATGCTCAGCTGAAGAACTTCTCACTTGAAAGACCTGTTGAAGCGTCAGGCAACAGTCGGCTCCACGTCCATAGATCCCAGCATTTTGGCGAGGGCCAAGGCGGGGGAGTCAAACTTGAGTCCAGGCGGTATTGAGACTAGCCTGGCCCAAACATGAGGAACCCCATCTCACTAAAAAAAAAAAAAAAAACAAAAAAAAAAAAAAAGCTGGGCTGTGGTGGCAGGGCTGCCTGTAAACCCCAGCTACTCGGAAGGCTGAGGTAGGAGGAATCACTTTGACTCAGGAAGGCAGAGATTGCAACTGAACTGAGATTGCAACCAAGTGCACTCCGGACCCTGGGCAACAGATGCAGACGCTGTCTCAAAGACAAAACAAACAAAAAAGAGCTCGCGCTGAAGTCAGTGTCCGCTATTTAGCAAAGTAGTATCACATGAATTTTCTACATATTAACTACAATTCTCTGGTATTTGCGAAGATGTTTTCCCCATTTTTAAGTCTGAAGAGTCTCTAAGTCTGCGCACTCACAAAGCGCCACAGGACTGCGCGTAAGGGCTCTTAGGGACTACATGCTGCCACCGGCAGCTCAATCTGCATGGTCCAAAAGGTGTGCAGAGGACCAGAGTTTCAGCCAGTCAGCAGCCGCGGAAGTCCAACCTCTCCAGACTTCTGCCATTAATTACCATAGATGTGGCCTTTTCCTGATATTCTATTCCCATTGGAGGCTTTTATTAAGACCTTGTTCCTATAAAGCAAATAAAATGTTTATTTTCAAAAAGGTAAGAATCAAGAAATATCAAAAATAGCCAAGAAACCCGCTGCTGGAATGCTGTTGAAATTGCCCTTACAACTTTAAGATCATAGGTAACAAGATTGTGACGCTGTCATTCGAGAATGAAGATCATCAGCCAAGTTATCATGCCTCTGAAATATGTTCCCTGACTTGTGCGAACCATGGACAAGAGGCCTTGGAGGGGCTCTTTGCATCACTTTCCCAAAAACCCAAGTATGTCATTAGAGGACTACCCAAAGTGACCTCCTCACTTCTATTCAACTTGCTTGGCATAGAGAGATTATCAAAATACAGCAAAAAGCAGGATATCCCAAAGGAAAAGCCAATCACACATTCACCCACTTCCTCCTGTGGGAGATGGTCTTGCTATGTTTCCCTGGCTGAGAAATTACCGATCCCTCCTTTCCATCTAGTCCATTCTTCCCTTAACTTAAGGAATCTCTTCTTTGATATTCATCATGTTATTCCAGGTGTTTGTATGTGCACCATCCCTGTTTAGACTGTAGGCTACTTAAAGGAAGAGCTTTTTTACTAGTCATTATTTCTGTGTAGGGCATACACTTTGAATGTAGTAATTATATAATGTTTGTTGCTCCCAGAATTCTGTGTCTCCAGGTAGAAGCGTTAAACCTTGACACAGTTTCTGTTTCCTGGGGATAAACTTAGTTTAACTGAGTAATGATTTTCCTGAAACTCTTTACTGACAATTTGAGCCTGAAATACATGGCTATATAAGATTAATGTATATCTTGACTTTCTGCAATTAAAAATGCAGCATCCACTTTTAGTTTGTAGAAAAGCATCAGGTAATTACCTGTGAACACATTTGGGGCACAACATATTGTCTTCAAGATGCGGGGGTGGAAAATTTGAGGCAGGAAGCAAGAAGAGTGCACTCACTCTCCCTTCTTGCTTTTCTGGAACCCAGGCTTGACCAGCATGAAACTGCAGGTGAACCCAACCATCTGTGTCTGCAGGGAGACTTTTCCCATGGACCACACACCACCTGACACCTGGCGAAGGAGAGAGACAGGTATCCACACACCAGGATGACATACCGATGTAAGACTGCATTATGGCCCATCACCCTTGATTGACCAACTCCAAGATGTGAACCCTGAAATCCTAACTTAACCTCTTCTCTATTCTATTCTCCTTTAGAAAAGCATACAAGACAGTTCCTATTAAAACTTAAAAATCTAGGCGGGACGTGGTGGCTCATGCCTGTAATCCGAGCACTTTGGGAGGCCAAGGCGGGCGGATCATGAGGTCAGGAGATTGAGACCATCCTGGCTAACACGGTGAAACCCCGCCTCTACTAAAATACAAAAAATTAGCCGGGTGTGGTGGCGGGTGCCTGTAGTCCCAGCTACTTGGGAGGCTGAGGCAGGAGAATGGCGTGAACCCGGGAGGCGGAGCTTGCAGTGAGCCATGATCACGCCACTGCGCTACAGCCTGGGTGACAGAGCAAGACTCTGTCTCAAATAAATAAATAAATCTAGTTGGAAGTAGTATAGTTGTAGGTGGGCAGATGGTAGAAAGACTAACCCAGAGTGTCTGGAAAGGGCTTCATGAAATAAGCTCAGGGGCCTCAGCTCTGAACACACACTGGATTGTACTGAACAGTTTATTGTCTTCTTTGTTGTAATTTTCTGTAATTCTTACATGTAAGGTAGGTATCACCCATTTTACAATGAAAACACTGGGAAATATTTTAAATAACTTATTAATGCCATTCTGGGGCTCAGCTGCAGGCACTTAATTTTAGATCTTACTTTTAATTTAAATTGCTTAAAGGGAAAAGAAAGAAAACCAAACTGCTATCCCATTCTGATGCCATCAATCATTTAAAGCAGTGGTTCTCAAACTGTGGTCCCCAGACCAGCATCCTTAGTGCTGCCCGGAAAACTTAGAAATGCAAACTCTCGCCGGGTGTGGTGGCTCACACCTGTAATCCCAGCACTCTGGGAGGCCGAGGCAGGCAGATCATCTGAGGTCGGGAACTTGAGACCAGCCTGACCAACGTGGAGAAAACCTGTCTCCACTAAAAATACAAAACTGGCCGGGCATGGTTGTGCCTGCCTCTAATGGCAGCTACTCAGGAAGGCTGAATGAAGGAGGCGAATCGCTTGAACCCAGGAGGTTGAGGTTGTGGTGAGCCAAGATCGCGCCACTGCACTCTAGCCTGGGAAGTAAGAACGAAACTCTGTCTCAAAAAAAAAAAAGAAAAAAGAAAGAAAGAAATGTAAATGCTCAGGTCCTGTCCTAGACCTGAATTAGAAACTCTGTGGGCAGGGTCCAGGAATCGCCGGCCCTCAAAAGCATTTTGATATACCCTAAAATGCATCAGGCATTAATCTCTACTAAGCTTATTTCTCCACTGGACCAGAATAAGCTCTTCATGTTGGGCTTACCACAGGCCTCTTGTGGAGATTCCACTGCCTCTGGCGTCCTCGCCCTGGCCGAAATTCTCGCCCAGGAGGCCAGCAAAGCCTCTGGGGCAGAAGTTGTCACCACAACTGTATTAACTCCCTCAAGCAGAGCAGTGGAATCTTCCAGGGCAGGCGGCCCCTCCGCAGGGGAAGGGCCACTTCAGGAGGATGTGTCTCAGAACTTTGCAGGGACGTTTCCCCTTTTTCCACCTTTATTTTTTTTTGCAATGATTTCCGGATTTTGGCCTCTTTTGCTGTGCTAGGAAAATCCTACAGAAAGGGTTAAATAATAAAGATAAAAATAAAGATTAAAATTCTAACAAAAATGGCCTCAGAGTTAAGGAGCTCTCGATCAAATGCAAAGTTTCACTTAGGAGGTCTAGGTTCAAGAGATCCATTGTACAACTTGGTAACTATACATAGTTAATAACAATGTACTGTCTTCTTGAAAATTGCTCAGTTGGCTGCACATGGCTCAGGTCTGTAATCCCAGCACTTTGGGAGGCCAAGGTTGGTAAAACACTTGAGGTCAGGAGTTTGAGACCAGCCTGGCCAACGTGGTGAAACCGCGTCTCCACTAAAAATACAAAAATTATCCAGGCGTGGTGGCTCATGCCTGCAATCCCAGCTACTCAGGGGGCTAAGACTGGGATAGCACTTGAACCAGGGAGGCCGAGGTTGCAGTGAGCCTGCACTCCAGCTTAGGTGACAGAGGGAGACTGTCTTAAAAAACAAACAAACAAACAAAAAAGTAAGAAAATTGCTGGCCGGGCACAGTGGCTCACGCCTGTAATCTCAGCATTTTGGGAGACCAAGGCGAGTGGATCATGAGGTCAGGAGTTCTAGACCAGCCTGGCCAACATGGTGAAACCCTGTCTCTACTAAAAATACAAACATCAGCCAGGCGTGGTGGCCGGTGACTGTAATCCCAGCTACTCTGGAGGCTGAGGCAGGAGAATAGCTTGAACCGAGGAGGTGGAGGCTGCAGTGAGCTGAGATTGCGCCACTGCACTCCAGCCTGAGCAACAAGAGCGAAACTTCGTCTTTAAAAAAAAAAAGAAAGAAAGAGAATCTGGGCACGGTGGGGCTCACGCCTGTAATCTCAGCACTTTGGGAGGGTGAGGTGGGGAGGTCACCTGAGGTCAGGAGTTCGAGACCAGCCTGACCAACATGGAGAAATGCCGTCTCTACTAAAAATCCAAATTAGCCAGGTGTGGTGGTGCATACCTGTAATCTCAGCTACTCGGGAGGCTAAGGCAGGAGAATCGTCTGAACCCGGGAGGCAGCAGATGCGTGGAGCGAAATTCTGTCTCAATAATTATAATAATAATGTATGTAAAGTGATGTATGTATTAATTAGCTTGAGTTAGCCATTCCACAATGTATACGTATTTCAAAGCCATGTGCTGTACATGATAAAAATATACAATTTTGTCAATTAAAATATTTAAGTGCTGCCTCTTTTTATTTTTTTACTAGGTTAGAGTATATATATATTTTTTATTTTATTTTTTTATTATACTTTAAGTTCTAGGGTACATGTGCATAACGTGCAGGTCTGTTACATATGTATACTTGTGCCATGTTGGTGTACTGCACCCATCAACTCGTCAGCACCCATCAAT
>NW_016805008.1:2650863-2669174 GCF_001698545.2 Rhinopithecus bieti
TTTTTTTTTTTTTTTGGAGAGAGTCTTGCTTTGTCGCCCGACTGGAGTGCAGTGGCGCGATCTTGGCTCCCTGTAACCTCCGCCTCCTGGGTTCAAGCGATTCTCCTGCCTCAGCCTCCTGAGTAGCTGGGATTACAGATGCCCACCACCACGCCCGGCTAATTTTTTTCTATATTTAGTGGAGGTGAAGTTTCACCATGTTGGCCAAGCTGGTCTCAAACTCCTGAACTTGTGATCTGCCCACCTAGGCCTTCCAAAGTGCTGGGATTACAGGCCTAAGCCACCACGCCCAGCCTAAAATCAGTTTTAGTTATTAATAGTTCAATCCCTCTCAAACCTAGGACTTACCACTTCTAAATCCCAGTTTTATTCCTAGATCTCCCCACTACTCAAGTACACGTGCTCCTTTGTGAACCCTTTAATCGACAGAACCCAGGTGGTGGCACCAGAGATGGCACTTCCATCCCAGGGGAATTACCGCTGTCTTAGACTTGAGATCATACCTTTGTGAACCCCTTAATCCGCATAACCCAGGTGGTGGCACCGGAGATGGCACTTTCATCCCGGGGGAATTACCGCTCTCTTAGACTTGAGATAATACTCAGTGGTGTCCTCTATCCACAAAGCAAACTCAACACCTGACAATGCTACACAGGCAACCACTAATATCCCTAATTCTGCCAGCCCACCCTACTCAGGGCAGCACTCTGGTTTCATAGCAGGTATGCTTCCTTAGCTGTGCTGTTTCTGTTCATCCTTCATTCAGTAAAGATATTTGGCCAGGCGCAGTGGCTCACACTGTAATCCCAGCACTCTGGGAGGCCGAGGTGAGGGGATAACCTGAGGTCAGGAGTTTGAGACCAGCATGGCCAACATGGTGAAATGCCGTCTCTACTAAAAAAAAAAAAAAATTCGCTGGGCGTGATGGCACATGCCTGTAATCCCAGTTACTTGGGAGGCTGAGGCTGGATAACTGTTTGAACCCGGGAAGCAGAGGTTTTAGTGGGCCAGGATCGTGCCAAAAAAATGTCTAAGGCTGGGTCTGGTGGCTCACACCTGTAATCCCAGCACTTCAGGAGGCCAAGGCAGATGGGTCACTTGAGGCAAAGAGTTCACAACCAGCCTGGCCAATATGGTAAAACCCCATCTCTACTAAAAATACAAAAATCAGCCAGGCATGGTGGCACACGCCTGCAATCCTAGCTAACTTGGGAGGCTAAGACAGGACAATCTCTTGAACCAGGGAGGCAGAGGTTGCAGGGAACTGAGATGGTGCCACCACACTCCAGCCTGGATGACAGAGCAACACCCTGTCTTGGTGTCTCAAAAAAAAAGATACAGCCTGTAATGACACTTACAGTTAGTAGGGTTTACTCTGTACATATTACTTCTTAGGCATAGTCTAAGTACTTCACTTAATTATTCTATGTACATTTTAACACTCCATTCCCACACCCGAATAAAGGTAGATATTGTTCAAACTTATTTTTAGAATAGGAAGTCCAGTTTCAAGAATGGGTCTTCAAATTTACAGCTGTCTGTTCCCAAATCATTGCACATTGAAATTCTTAACTCCAAGTAGCAAGTGAAGGAAAAAATGATCAACAGAACCAAATATGCTGTGGAAGTCTGAAGATAGGAGGGGATCGGTTAGGGCAATGGTGACCAAAAGATGCTTCAGGAAGGTGCAATTTAAGCTAGACTTCCATGAACTATAGGATTTGCACAATATATGATGGAAATTTCTTCCCTGGCTTTTCTTCTTCAGAAAACTTCCTCGGCTTCTAAGACCTGAGAAAGTGGGATTTGAGGATTTGAAGACCTCTTACCTTTATTGCCTTTGACAGACATTTTTTCTTTGGTTCCCTTTGCTGATGTTCCTGGCAAAGCAATCATGTTTGGTTGATTAGAAGCCTGCTGATCCTCTTCCCTCGACTTCTCTGTGAAGGTCTACTGGGAACAGAGGAGCTGGTCAGTCATTCCTCTAGTGTCCAAACCACACATACACTACCTGCCTCAAGATAACTCGCTTCTGAGGCACCAAGGCAGTCACTGGACTCCACTGGCAGTGTGAATTCTCCTCTGGGTATCATCTTAATACACAGTGTCATGCAGGCCAGGCGTGGTGGCTCACGCCTGTAATCCAAGTGCTTTAGGAGGCCAAGGCAAGAGGATCGCTTGAGTCCAGTAATTGGATACCAGCCTGAGCAACAAGTGAAACCTTGCCTCTACAAAAAGCAAACAAGATTAGCTGAGCATGGTGGTACATGCCTGTAGCCCAAGCTACTCAAGAGAATGAGGTAGGAGAATCACTTGAGCCAGGGAGGTAGGTAGAGGCTGCACTGCTGCACTCCAACCTGGGTGATAAAATGAGACTGTCTCAAAAAAAAAAAGAAAGAAAGAAAGAAAGAAAGGCCCTTAACTCACCTACTGTATTCCATCATCTCTCACCTGGAAGAATTTTTTCCCCCAATCCTTCATTCTTGACCCCTTCCAAATAAATTATTTTCTAACACTGTTGGCAGAGTGACACTATGAAGTTTACATCGTTTCAGTGGTTTATTGCTCTCAGCATAAAAATAATTGTCTTTAACATTACCTACCAGACTCTTACCTCCTATTTCACACTGCTCTCCCTACCCAAGCTCCAGCCACGTAATTCCTTTCCTTTCCAAAGTTGTTACACATTCCTCAGCCCCAACCTCCACCCTACTTCTGTTTACACTTTAAAATCTTATACCTTAAAACTCTTCCTCTTTTAAGAGTCTCACCTCAAGTGTTATTCGACCTGGGAACCCCCTCTAGTCCTTCCAGACAAATCTACTACATACTGTCTCATTTCTACTACTTGTTAATTGCAATTAAATTGGTTTGTGTGATTTGATTAATGATTGACACTCCTCTTGACTATAAGCTCCACAAGGATAGCATTTCTTTCCTTTTCATCATAGGCACTCAATAAATACTGGTTAATTGAATCAAAGGAAGCAAAGTGGGAGTGGAGAAAAGTTGTTTAATCCAGAGACAGTAACATATATTGATCCCGTCTCATACCAGGCATTCGCTTTGATATGTTCCTTATTTTCATTCTTTTTTAAAAAATATTTATTTATTAAAGAAAAGGGCTTGCTCTGTCGCCCAGGCTGGAATGCAGTGGCAGGACGGTCACTCGGATCTCTACCTCCTCAAGTGATCCTTTGCCTCAGTCTCCTGAGTAGCTGGGACTACAGGCACCACCACGCCTGGCTAATGTTTTGTAGAGATGAGGTGTTGGGGTTAAAGGCGTGAGCCACCGCACCCAAGGGCTCCCTATATTCTTTTTATTTGAGAGAAGTCTCGCTCTGTCGTCCAGGCTGGAGCGCAGTGGCACAATCTCAGCTCACTGCAACCTCCACCTCCCAGGTTCAAGCAATTCTCTGCCTCGGCCTCCCAAAGTGCTGGGATTACAGGCATGTGCCACTGTGCCTGGTCTTGGCCTTCCTTATTTTCATTCATTTAATTCTCATAGCAATCTGGCAACAATTTACTTCTCAGACACAAGCTGTGGATCAGAGGTAACAAAGACACACAGATTAAGAGTACGTTAGATATAAATGAAAATTTAAATATCAAGGCTAGGCTCCGTGGCTCACGCCTGTAATCCCAGCACTTCGGGAGGCCGAGGTGGGCTGACTGATGGAGGTCAGGAGTTCGAGACCAGCCTGGCCAACATATCGAAACTCAATCACTACCAAAAATACCAAAACTACCTGGGCGTGGTGGTGCGCGCCTGCAATCTCAGCTAATCCGGTGGCTGAGTCAGGAGAGTCGCTTGAACCCGGGAGGCAGAGGCTGCAGTGAGCTGAGATCGGCTACTGCACTCCAGCCTGGGCAACAGAGTGAAACTCGATTCATTAAAAAAAAAAACACAATAGTAAAATTTCTCCTAAATCTAAATCTTTTTCAGGGTGGATTACTGGACAAATTAACATTTGTATGGCATTTTTACATCTCTACAGAAGTTCTACATTTGGATTTGAAATTTACATTTGCATAACCCTGACATAAAGTCTCACTTTGGACCTCACAAATGACCTAAAACCGAGACGGTTAAAAATGACCCGGTTCAAATCAAGAGGACCTGAGAGCGCTCGGATATGGCCGTTCAGGGCCTGTGCAACGTCTCAAAGCCTCCCTTCCTTCACTTTCTGTCTGCGTTGCTGTCAATGTCTGGCTTCTGATTACTCCTAGGTCCAGGTCCTAAGGACGCTGGGAAAACGGGACGAATTCAGTCTCAGGACCTTTGGTTTGGGATCTGTGTCCGTCTAAAGGAAGTTAAGGGGTTTCATTCTTTTCCAGCCTCAGCTCAATTACTTCTTCCTACCACCCTTTTCTCCCGTTACCATTTCCCTCTAGCCCCGATATTCAATTAATTCTTTCTGACAGGACAAAGCACCTCTTCAAAACAGAAAACCCGGCCGGGAGCAGCGGCGCGCGCCTGTAGTCCCAGCAGCACTTTGGAAGGCCAAGGTGGGAAGATCGCTTGAGCCTGGGAGGTCGAGGTTGCAGTGAGCAGTGATGGTGCCACTGCACTCCAGCCCGAGAGACAAAGTGAGAGACCCTGTTCCAAAACTAACCTGAAAGCCTAATTTTTTAACTTTCTCATAGAGTTTCGCTCTTGTTGCCCAAGCTGGGGGTGCAATGGCGCGATCTCGGCTAACCGCAACCTCCGCCTCCCGGGTTCAAGCGATTCTCCTGCTTCAGCCTCCCGAGTAGCTGGGATTACAGGTGTGCGTCACCACACTCAGCTAATTTTGTATTTTTAGTAGAGACGGGGTTTCTCCATGGTGGTCAGGCTGGTCTCGAACTCCCGACCTCAGGTGATCCGCCCGCCTCGGCTGCCCAAAGTGCTGGGATTACAGGCCTGAGCCACCGCGCCCGGCCTCTTTTTTTCCCCCTATCTTTTGATACCCTCAACCTCCTCAACTAACCCTAGAAAACCTCATTTCTTGTCTCCTCACTCCAATATACCAGGCTGCAATCATGTTCTTGGGCTTTACTCTTAAAAAAAAAAAAAAAAAAAAAGTCAAGAGACAATTCGAAGGCACATTCTTTTCTCCTCAAAAGAAAAATCAAGAGTGCCCAGGGAAGACAGAAACACGAAGACAAAGATAGAAAACAAATCCACTAAAACTATACTGACCTCCTTGCCTTTCGCCTTCTCCATACTTGTAGAAGCGGAGCCTCGCAAATGCTTCCAAAATGGCCCCAGCCCTAAGATTGCTGTTTGCAAAGTCTCCTCCCACTTCCTGCCGCCCGAAGACCCTTTTTCTCCCCTCCTCACCTCTTTTTTTCTTCTCCCCGTCTGTTCCCTCCCCCACAATTTGTAAATGCTAAAATTGCATTCTTTCTTATTCATGGGGTGACCTTTGGGTTGAATTACTAATACCATTCCTGGCGCTTTTCTGTGCACTTTAAATGTAATTATCCAAAGTATGGTTCCGGAGACTTTGGGAGATTCAGGACTCCTTCAGAACGATTCTACCGGGAGAAAAAAAAAAAAAATGTGGCCAGAGACTTGAGCAGGATGTGTGAAGGGATTTAATAATGGGACTTGTGTAAACAGTAGACTTCAGGGACCAGGCTGGCGGCTTGAAGAAAGCTATTTTCTTGTACCAAATACATTCCATTTCCTAAGTAAATCACTCAACCAACTAAAACTCCAGGTTTCTCTGTACTAATACCGAGCATCATTTCATCTGCCAACGAACTAATAATAGTAGCTTTTAAAGTCTATAGAGTATTTGTTATTTATTTATTTTGTAGAAGGCAAGTTGGATGTGGGTGGGGAATCTCGCTATTTTGACCAGGCTGGTCTCGAACTCCTGCCCTCAAGTGATTCTCCAGCCTTGTCCTCCCAAAGTGTTGGGATTACAGGCGTGAGCCACCACTCCCAGCCCAAGTATTTTTTTATATCTCAAATTGAGGGTTTAAAACTCAGTGATTATTATTCCCTATTTTATATATGACTAAAGTTTGGTATTAAATTTTATTGGTAACTTTTCCAATAGCACAGTAAGTGAACCCCTAACCTACTGACTCCCAAAGAAGTTCAAGTTTTTCTCCTTAAAATAATTTGAAAAATCCTTCCTCAGATCAATGCTCCCTGTCAGGTTGTCAAGAGATGTGAAGTGAAGGAAGCAGTGGCTGTGCGACTGAAATCCTCCCTTGTCAGGGTCCAAAGTCTCCTTCGTTCTTTGGTTTACTTTGTTGTATTTTTTTCCTACATCTCATTGCTTGTCCTAAAATGATAAATAAGAGACCATCTTTAATCCAAATGGTGTTAGTAATCTGCTCACAGGCTAGAAATCCACGGACAGAGAAAGTAAGTAAACGGAGCACAGGAATGGAGAAGGAAGTGCAGGTTGTGGACTGGGCAACCCCCAAGACGGCAAAGAGGAAACCAGGTGAGTTGAGGTCATCGGGGAGATATTAGGGCTTTGATTTAACAATTCTTTACCACAGCCTTTGATAACCACCAGTATGACTTACTAGTTAAGGTTTGTGTATAGAGTGTATAATTGAATCATCTTTCTTTTCTCAGTGTAATTGAATGCAACTTTCAGAATAATTGGAGTTCTGGGCTGGGCGTGGTGGCTCACGCCTGTAATCCCAGCACTTTGGGTGGCTGAGGTGGGCAGGTCACTTGAGTTCAGGAGTTCGAGACCAGCCTGGCCAACAATGGAGAACCCCTTCTCTACTAAAAATACAAAAATTAGCTGGGCATGGTGGTGCGTGCCTGTAATCCCAGCTAGTGAGGAGGCTGAGGCAGGAGAATTGCTTGAGCTGGAGAGGCAGAGGTTGCAGTGAGTCCAGATGGTGCCCCCACACTCCAGCTTGGGTGACAGAGCGACACTTCGTCTCAAAACAAACAAACAAACAGAATAATTGGAGTTCTGAATTTAAAATAAACTGAGGCACTGAAACATCTAATTCTGGGCAAGGTACAAACTAATTTGGTATGAACAGATGGAGTGTATACTGGGATTAATCACTTATAAATTATTGGGTCCACTACTATTTCTGGGAACGCAATTCTAAAAGAATTACACCAACCATTTAAAACATGGGTTAGCTGGCATCCTATACATAAAATAAATTAGTACAATTTAATTTAAAATGTTTGGAAATAACTGGAAATAATATTACTGAGTTCTGGAAATAAGCAAAAAGCCACATATGTTCGGCTCCTGCCTGTAATCTAAGCATTTAGGGGGGCTGAGGTAGAAGGACTGCCAGAACCCGGGAGTTTAAGACCAGCCTGGGCAATTTAGTGAAATCCTGTCTCTACAAAAAATAGAAAAAGAAATTAGCTGGGTGTGGTGGCACGTGCCTGTAGTTCCATCAGGAGACTAAGGTAGAAGGATCACTTGAACCCAGGAATTTGAGGCTGCAGTGAGCTGTGATCATGCCACTGCACCCTAGCCTGGGCAATAGAGCCAGACCTTGTCCCTTCTCCTCATGAAAAAGCAAAAAAAAAAAAAAAAAAGTCAAATATCTTTTTGTCAGGTTTGTTGGAGCTGTAATTTATAGGAAGTTTGGAGCAGAGTGCAACCTATTTGTGCACTGGTTTTTCAAATGTAAAGTAGGAATAACTCCAAGTTTATTGTGTTTTCTGAGAAATAACTAATTTTGTGTGTAAAATTTCCTACAAATATTTGGTAGTCAAAAGAAAACTTTACTGCTATTTTAATGTTATAATTCCAGTGCCTACACTTCTATCTTGATTTCAAAAGTATTCATAATTGAACAACCGAATCTCCCATTCACTTATTGAATAAAAATGTATTAAGTGCAATTTTTTTTTTTTTTTTTTTTTGAGAGGAAGTCTCGCTTTGTCACCCAGGCTGGAGTGCAGTGGCACTGCAGCCTCTACCTCCTGTATTTAAGCGATTCTCATGCCTCAGCCTCCAGAGTAGCTGGGACCACTGGCTCATGCCACCACACTCATCTAATTTTTGTATTTTTAGTGGAGATGGGGTTTCCCCATGTTAACCAAGCACTTGAACTCCTGACCTCAAGTGCTCCGCCTGCCTCAGCCTCCCAAAGTGCTGGGATTACAGGCATGAGCCACCACGCCCGGCCCACATGCTTTCAAAATATATTTTATTTATATGTATAATCAAAACAAATGCAAACTGTTCAATTATGACCCTTGCAAAGCAGGATAATTCCCTATGTATGACAGCCTACAATAGAGGTTTTTATTTTGTTTTGTTTATAGAGATAAGGTCTCACTGTTGCCCAGGCTGGTCTCGAATCCCTGGGTTTAAGTGAGCCTCCCTCCTTGGCCTCCCAAAGTGCTTGTATTATAGGCGTGAGCCCCTTGCCCTGCCCTGCAACAGGAGTTTTCAAGTCAGAAAAGTATCAGATCTAAAGGAGGTGGGGAACTGAACTAACTGAATAGGGGAAGGGAAGGATGAGCTCTGGGGAGAAGGCACCCCACTCCTGAGGCAGCTCAGCATGATCAGGGACTGAAAGAAGAGCAGTGGGGCTGGAGCTCAGAGAGGGAGGGGTTAAGTGTGAGCTGAGTAGAATAGGTAGGCCTTCTGATCTTTAGGTTGAGGACCACAGGGAAGCTACTGAAATATTCAAGGTGTGGGTAAGGATGGGCTGACTCTGATGAGCATTTTGTAAAGCTCTCTCAACTTCAATGAGAAAGAAGTGGGGATGATCAGAGGACACAGAGGTGAGTTAGGAGGCTACTGAGCAGCCTTGAGACTGGAGAGGAAGTATGGACTGTGTTTAAGAGCACAGACACCAGGGCCGGGCATGGTGGCTCACGCCTGTAATCTCAGCACTTTGGGAGGCCAAGGCAGGTGGATCACGAGGTCAGGAGTTCAAGACCAGCCTGGCCAATATGGTGAAGCCACGTCTCTACTAAAAATACAAAAATTAGCTGGGCGTGGTGGCACATGTCTGTAATCCCAGCTACTCCGGAGGCTAAGGCAGGAGAATTGCTTGAGCCCAGGAGGTGGAGGTTGCCGTGAGGGGAGATTGCGCCATTGTACTCCAGCCTGGGCGACAGTGTGAGACTCCATCTCAAAATAAAAAATAAAATAAAAATAAAACATAGACGGGCGCAGTGGCTCACGCCTGTAATCCCAGCACTTTGGGAGGCCGAGGCGCACGGATCACGAGGTCAGGAGATCGAGGCCATTCTGGCTAACACGGTGAAACCCCCATCTCTGTTAAAAATACAAAAAATTAGTCGGGCGTGGTAGTGGGCGCCTGTAGTCCCAGCTACTCGGGAGGCTGAGGCAGGAGAATGGCATGAATCCGGGAGGCAGGGTTTGTAGTGAGCCGAGATCGCGCCACTGCACTCCAGCCTGGGCAACAGAGCGAGACTCTGTCTCAAAAAAATAAAAATAAAAATAAAAAATAAAACATAAAAGCACAGACACCAAATCCAGGCCAGACTGACTGATTTTTAAATGTAAGGCTTTAGCAGCTAGCCAGACAGGATTTAAACCCCTGTCTCCCCTTCACTAGCTGTGTGACCTGGGCAATAAACTTTAGGTCTCTTTCTTTTCTCATCTGTAAAATGAGGCTGATGAAAATAATAGCTTTTACTTAGAGGGTTGTGGGCGTGTCTGGAGAACACAGTGTCTGGCACAGCACATGTTGGGATCAGAAGAGCGGGGCGTGGTGGCTTTAGTGGCTCATGCCAGTAATCCCAGCACTTTGGGAGGCAGGAGAATCGCTTGAGCTTAGTTCGAGACCAGCCTGGGCAATATAGTGAAACCCCATTTCTACCAAAAATACAAAAAATTACCAGGCGTGGTGGCACACGCATGGATGCCAGCTCCTCCAGAGGCTGAAGTGGGAGTATGGCTTGAGTCCAAGAGGTGGAGGTTGCAGTGAGCCAAGATCGTGCCACTGTACTCCAGTCTGGGTAACATAGTGAGACCCTGTTTCAAAAAAAAAAAAAAAGACCGAAAAAAAGAGAGAGAGAGAAATTTGGAGAGGAATGAATTTGAGAGATGTAGGGGTATTGTGGCTGGGTTGTCTTTCATTTTTCCTTTTCCTTTTTTTTTTTTTTTTAAGAGGTCTCCCTATATTGCCCAGGCTGGTCCCAGATGAAACTCCTGGTCTCACGTGATCCTCCCACTTTAGCCTCCCGAGTAGCTAGTTGGGACTAAAGGCCAATACCCCTAAACCCAGCTTTTTCGTTTTGCTTTTTTTTTTTCCTAAAAAAAGTTTTAATTGAATAAAATGAGCTGAATTAATGTGTCCTTTAGTTTACCCGGAGGCAGTGAGTCTTCCAAAATCATTAATCTGCATCTACAGAAAATAAACCAGCATTGATTCATATGTAACACTGTTTCCTGTCTGACTGAATGGAGAGAGGGGGCAGGAGGTGTGGCTGTGGGGAGGAAGGGAACCCTTGTCTGTATCTCTCTGCTGTGTATTCCAGAAGCGCTGAGTCAAAAGCTGGGTTTATTTAATATTTATATAGAGTTCACCAATTTATAACAGTGCATGAAAATACCTCTTTTCCCATGTCCAAGAGACTAGTATTTTAACAAGTACACTAGAACTTGACACACCTAATTTATAATAATTCCACCTTGTAGTATCTCCTATAGTGGATAATCATTGCTGTTTTAGTGGTTATTTTACTTTAGGAAATAAAAAGGAAATAGGTGAGTCCGTTAAAATTAAATTTAGGGAGTAAGACAGACCATGAGGTTAGTTAGTAACTTTTGTTTAAAAAGGGAAAAGTTGTAGGTAGATGATAGAGCTGGTATCATCAAAAACAACAAGAAAACCCAAACCTATTTGTTTATAAACAATTTCCCTCCCTCCCTCCTTTCCTCCCTTCCTTCATACCTTATTTTTATTTTTTTTGAGACAGAGTCTCGCTCTACAGCCTGGGCTGGAGTGCAGTGCCGAGACCTCAGCTCACTGCAGCCTCTGCCTCCTGGGGTTAAGCGATTCTTGTGCCTCAGCTTCCCAAATAGCTGGGATTACAGGCGCCAGCCACCACGCCCGGCCAATTTTTTTTTTTTTTTTTAATGTTGTGAGACGGAGTTTCGCTCTTGTTGCCCATGCTGGAGTGCAATGGCAAGATACCGGCTCACCGCAACCTCCACCTCCCTGGTTCAAGCGAGTCTCCTGCTTCACCCTCCCGAGTAGCTGGGATTACAGGCATGCGCCACCACACCCGGCTAATTTTTTGTATTTTTAGTAGAGACGGGGTTTCACTCTGTTAGCTAGGGTGGTCTCCATCTCCCGACCTCAAGTGACCCGCCCTCCTCGGCTTCCCAAAGTGTTGGGATTATAGGCATGAGCCACCGCGCCCGGCCATATCTTAAGCACTAAAAAGAAGAAGGTGAGTCTGGGTGTGGTGGCTCACGCCTCTAATCCCAGCACTTTGGGAGGCCGAGGCAGGCGGATCACTCGAGGTCAGGAGTTTGAGACCAGCCTGGCCGACATGGCAAAACTCCGTCTCAACTAAAAATACAAAAAAACAGCCAGGCATGGTAGCGCGTTCCTGTAATCCCAGCTACTCCGGAGGCTGAGGCAGGAGAATTGCTTGAACCTGGGAGGCGGAGTTGAGGTGAGCCAAGATCATGCCATTGGACTCCAGCCTGGGGGACAGAGTGAGACTCCATAAAAAAAAGGTGGCTTTGGTCCTTAATTACCATGAAAATGCCAGTAAACAGTATCATTGACTCAAATACTTGTTTTCTGTAGGCATCCTCTTTTTTTAAAATAAAATAAAATATTGGAGGTGGTTGGGTTGATCTCCTTACATTCCTCCGGCTGGTCTCAAACTCCTGAACTCCAGGAATCAAAAGATCCTCCTGCTTTAGCCTTCTGAGTAGTTACAGGTGTGCACCACCACATCCTGTTTAGACATTTACTTTAAAGAACAGGACTTTCTAACCAGGGGACAGATTTACCGTGAAGCTAATTAAGTTTCAGGTCCTTTACTTGCACTGGCCCATTCCAAGTTGCTGTCAGGGCCCTGGCAAGCTTGCATTCATAATTACATGTATCTATTTTTTTCTTATAGAGGGACCACCAGAACTGTATAACCTTCAGACCCCACAGATCGGCTTCAGTGACAATGCTTACACTTTGAAATGTTCGTTTAAAACGGTAACACAGGCTGGGTGTGATGGCTCACGCCTGTAATCCCAGGACTTTGGTTGGCTCAGGCAGGCGGATCACTTGAGGTCAGGAGTTTGAGACCAGCCTGGCTAACATGGTGAAACCCCGTCCCTACTAAAAATACAAAAATTAGCCTGGCCTGATGGCGCACGCCTGTCATCTCTGCTACAGGAGGCAGGAGAATTGCTTGAACCTGGGAGGAAGAGATTGCAGTGAGCTGAGATTGTGCAACACTCCAACCTAGGTGAAAGAGCCAGACTCCCTCTCAAAACAAAACAAAACAAAAACACTAATACATCTAGGAAATCCCCTAATATGCTTTCCTTTTTCTTCCGCTACTAGTGCCACGCTCTGAACCCCCAATTAATTGTGCTCCAGCAGGATCATTTCTCGGTTATTAGGTTTTCACTTTTTGACTCTCTTCCTATGCTAAGTGCCAAATGAATTGTGTCCTAGGGCCATCATTAGCACATATGAAATTTTGTATACATTTGAAAAAAAAAACACTTTGGGGCTGACAAACTGCAAAAAGACTTAAGCGCACCAATTAGAAAAAAGTTGCCACTTCCTCCAGGCTGTTGCAATTTGTGAGTGAGGTCACAGAGCTTGGCAAATGGCTCCTGAGCTTTATTTCAGCCCAATTCTTGGCCTTTCTCAAGTCCCTCTCTGAGAGACTACAATCTGTACAACCACTGGGGCAGCCCTGTGTCCCTAGTTTATTTTATTTTATTTTTATTTTGAGACAGAGTCTCGCCCTGTCGCCCAGGCTGGAGTGCAGTGGCGCGGTCTCGGCTCACTGCAAGCTCCGCCTCCCGGGTTCACGCCATTCTCCTGCCTCAGCCTCCCGAGTAGCTGGAACTACAGGCGCCCGCCACCTCGCCCGGCAAATTTTTTGTATTTTAGTAGAGACGGGGTTTCACCGTGTTAGCCAGGATGGTCTCGATCTCCTGACCTCGTGATCCGCCCGCCTGTGCCTCCCAAAGTGCTGGGATTACAGGCGTGAGCCACTGCACCCGGCTCTAGTTTATTTCAAGTTTGTTAAACAGATTCAAATGCTTTTTTAAAAATCCATTTTATGGCCGGACGCGATGGCTAACGCCTGTAATCCCAGCACTTTGGGAGGCTGAGGCGGGCAGATCATGAGGTCAGGAGATCGAGAGCATCCTGGCTAATACGGTGAAACCCCGTCTCTACTAAAAATACAAAAAAAATTAGCCGGGCGTGGTGGTGGCACCTGTAGTCCCAGCTACTTAGGAGGTTGGGGCAGGAGAATGGTGTGAACCCGGGAGGTGGAGCTTGCAGTGAGCTGAGATGGTACCACTGCACTCAAGGCTGGGCGACAGAGGGAGACTCCATCTAAAACAAACAAACAAACAAAAAATCCATTTTATTATTATTATTATTATTTATTTATTTATTTATTTTTTGAGACGGAATCTCGCTCTGTCACCCAGGCTGGAGTGCTGTGGCCGGATCTCAGCTCACTGCAAGCTCCGCCTCCTGGGTTCACGCCATTCTCCTGCCTCAGCCTCCCGGGTAGCTGGGACTACAGGCGCCGCCACGTCGCCCGGCTAGTTTTTTGTAGTTTTTCGTAGAGACGGGATTTCACGGTGTTAGCCAGGATGGTCTCGATCTCCTGACCTCGTGATCCGCCCGTCTCGGCCTCCCAAAGTGCGGGATTACAGGCTTGAGCCACCGCGCCCGGCCTATTATTATTTTTAATTGACACACAGTAATTATACATATTTATGGGGTACATTGTGATATTTTCATACATGTGTACAACATGTAATGATCAAATCAGGGTAATTATTATAGTATATTTACTGCCTCAAACATTTATCATTTCTTTGTTTTGTTTTGTTTTAGAAACAGGGTCTCCGTCTGTTACCCAAGCTGAAGAGCAATGGGATGATCATAACTCACTGCAGCCTCAGACTCCTGGGCTCAAGTGATGCTCCCACCTCAGCCTCCCAAGTAGCTGGACCTATAGACATGCACCGTCATGCCTGGGTAATTTTTCAAATTTTTGTGGAAATGAGGTCTCACTATCAGTCCAGGCAGGTCTCAGATTCCCGGCCTCACACTATCCTTCTGCCTTAGCCTCCCAAAGCGCTGGGATTATAGGAATGAACCACCGCACCTGGCCCTTATCATTTATTTGGGTTGCAAACATTCAAAATTCTCTCTTCCAGCTATTTAAAAATATATGATAAACTGTTGTTAATTATAGTCACCCTGCCCGGTGCGGTGTCCCTTGCCTGTCATCCTAGCACTTTGGGAGACTGAGGAGGGATAATATGATAGAGCCCAGGAGTTTGAGACCAGCCTGGGCAAAATAGTGAGACTTGGACTGCAGCAGCGCCATCACAGCTCACTGCAGCCTAGGCTCAAGCGATCCTCCCACCTCAGCCTTCCAACTAGCTAGGACTCCAGGTGCGTGTCCCGCAAATTTGTTTGCCCATTTTTAATTGTGATTTTTTTTTTCTCTTGAGTATTTTGGGTCCCTGTATATTCTAGATATTAGTCCCCTCTTTTTTTTTTTAAGATGGAGTTGCACTCTTGTTGCCCCGGCTGGAGTGCAATGGTGCGATCTCGGCTCACCACAACCTCCGCCTCCCGGATTCAAGCGATTCTCCTGCCTCAGCCTCCTGAGTAGCTGGGATTACAAGCGCCTGCCACCACACCCAGCTAATTTTGTATTTTTAATAGAGATGGGATTTCTCCAAGTTGGTCAGGCTTGTCTCGAACTCCTGACTTCAGGTGATTTGCCCACCTTGGCCTCCCAAACTGCTGGGATTACACGCCAGAGCCACCACGCCTGGCCTATTTAGTCCCTTTTTTTGGATAAATATTGGGTTGTTTCCTGTGCTTTTGAGATCCTATCCATAAAATCTTTGCCCAAACCAGTGTCCTGAAGCAATTCTCTTATGTTTTCTTCCAGTAGTTTTATAATTTCAGTTCTTACATTTAAGCCTTCAATCTATTTAGAGTCAGTTTTTATATAGGGTGACAGATGGCGGTCTAGTGTCATTCTGCCGCATATGCATATCCGGTTTTCCCAGCATCATTTATCGAAGACTGTCCGTTCCCCAGTGTGTGTTCTTGTCACCTTTGTCAAAAGCCAACTGGCTATAAATATGTGGATTAATTCAAGGTTATCTATTCTGTTCTGTTGTTCTATATCTGTTTTTATGCCAGACCATGCTGTTTTGGTTACTATAACTTCTATTTTCTTTTATCTGACAGGGTCTTGCTCTATCACCCAGGCTAGGGTGCAATGGCAAGATCTCAGCTCACTGCAACTTTCACCTCCCAAGTTCAAGCAGTTCTCCTGCCTCAGCCTCCCGAGTAGCTGGGATTACAGGTGCGCACCACCACACCTGGGTAATTTTTGTATTTTCAATAGAGATGGGGTTTCACCATGTTCGCCAGCCTGGTCTTGAACTCCTGGCCTCCATTGGTCCGCCCGCCTCAGCCTGCCAGAGTGCTGGGATTCCAGGCGTGACCCGCTGCACTCAGCCGACTATAGCTTTATTGTATATTTTGTTGATTTTATTTTATTTTATTTTTTTGAGACAGAGTCTTGCTCTCTTGCTCACCCTGGAGGGCAGTGGTGCGATCTTGGCTCGCTGCAACCTCCGCCTCCTGGGTTCAGGTGATTCTCCCACCTCAGCCTCCTGAGTAGCTGCGGCTACAGGCCTGCGCAACCATGCCTGGCTAATTTTTGTATTTTTAGTAGAGATGGGCTTTTGCCATGTTGGCCAGGGAGGTCTTGTATGTTGATTTTGTATCCCACAACTTACTGAATTTGTGTATCAGCTCTAAGAGTTTTTTGGTGACATCTTTAGGTTTTTCCAAATATAAGATCATTTCCAAATCATATATGATTGAAAATTACAACAGTGCAATTTCCTTATTCCTGACAGTTTCCCGTCTCATTTCCAAATGGTCTTGTATTTGACTGGGGCAGTTTGACTTCCTCCTTTCCAATTTGGACACCCTTAAATTTTTCCTCTTGCCTAATTGCTCCAGCTAGGATTTCTTTATGTGCTTTTTTTTTTTTTTTTTTTTTTTTTATTTGAGACGGAGTCTCGCTCTGTCGCCTGGGTGGGAGTGCAGTGGGCCGGTTCTCCAGCTCATGCAAGTCGGCTCCCCAGTTTACGCCTCAGCCTCCGGAGTAGCTGGGACTACAGGCGCCCGCCACCTCGCCCGGCAAATTTTTTGTATTTGTAGTAGAGACGGGGTTTCACCGTGTTAGCCAGGATGGTCTCGATCTCCTGACCTCGAGATCCGCCCGTCTCGGCCTCCCAAAGTGCTGGGATTACAGGCTTGAGCCACCGCGCCCGGCTCTTTATGTGCTTTTGAAGCCAAGATATATTACTGTGTATTTATCAACATTCAAGGAGTGTTGTAGAGGACATTGGTAAGTTTCCCAAAGTGTGTTTTTCACCAAGACAACTTTTAGTGCCTGTAGATTGATTAGTGTTGATTTCCCAAGTCATTTGCTGGTACATTGCTGGGGAAGAGAGGCAGTTGTGAGACTGCAGGCCCTAATGAACCGATTTCAGTTGAAAACAGGCTGGCTCTGAACTATTCTTTGTGATCATAAGAACCCACTGAAATATAATGACCTACTTTGAAGTAAAGGAAGGAGCACACAAAGATTTAGGTAAGATGCAGTGACTGAGATAATTTTTTCAGTTCCCTCCGTCAGCATCCTTACTTCCTTCTCCCTGTTACCAGTCAAGTGCTAATGAATCTACCTCCTAAATGTTTCTCAGGGCTGATTCTTCGTTTTCACCCTCTAGGACTATCTGCATTCAGGATCTCATTTCATCTCACCTGCATCATTGTGGTAGCTTCCTTATTGATGCTTTTGTCTTCATCTGGTCTCTCCTTTCAAATCATCCTCCACATGAGCCTGGCTGTGGAAGGCTGTTCTGCCCATCTCTAGAGAACACAGCTCTGGTGTGAATGGCACCCCCTGGAGTTCTTTCATTTCTTGTATCCCAACAACTCGGGGAACAGAAAACATGAGTACATGAGGCTTTTTTACATAGATAATCATCCCAAGGAATTTATGAGTGAGAGTTTCTAAAAGCAGGCTAATTTAATTCTGCAGGATGTTTGCACTTTTGCTCAAAAGCCTTAACTCTTGTTAAATATAATTCATTTTCCTGTGGCTTTAAATTTTACCCAGCTCTGAAATAAGGTGGCTTTTATGATAACAATTGCTTTCCTCCTGAGCTTGAAGCACAGCCATGCATAGAACAGTAAGACTAACTTAAATGAGAATGATTACTAAATAACTGTGGCTTCAAAGAGAAGATAGGTAATAATACTTTGCATTCACACAAGCCTGCCTTTCATCTGAGTATCTCAAAGGAAAGCAAAATGTAGCTGATGTTATGTTATGGTTGAAAATTACAACTGTGCAATTTCCTTATTCCTGTTTCCCCTCTCAAATATTATACTGAGTTAAAGCATCTCTAGAATTCAATGTGTATTGATTTTGAACACAGGCTTTTTCTCTCTTGTTTTCTACCCCTTTAACATCAACCACAAGTTGCAAAGGCATCAGTGAACCACATGCTTTTGTGGTTTTGAAGCATTTGCTGTCATTGGAGAAAAATACAATAATAAAGGATAGAAGAAGTTCTTACTCAGCTGTTCTAAACTTACGGTGGAAAAATAAAGAGATGAAGATAGAGACAGAATATTCTCTGCACCCCCAGAATCAATTCATTCATGGTACTAACAAACACTTCAAGAATGTGCCAGAGAACTGGCCTGATTCACTTTACTGAAAGGCAAGATTCACAAGGTATGCTTAGTGGTATAAATGGTAACTGTTTCCATTAAGGCCCTGAATTACAATACTGGGAATGTTCTGAATATTGATAGATCTAGAAATCCCAGAAGTGTATTGGTAGGGACCCTCTTTACATACTTCCTCTTGTGAGGTTGTAAACTTTTTTTTGGAGACGGGATTTCTCCAAGTTCGTCAGGCTGGTCTAGAACTCCCGACCTCAGGTGATCTGCCCGCCTCAGTCTCCCAAAGTGCTGGGATTACAGCCGTGAGCCACTGCACCCAGCCCATAAATCTTCTTCTTTTTTTTTTTTTTTTCGAGACGAAGTCTCGCTCTGTC
>NW_016805008.1:2672666-2683825 GCF_001698545.2 Rhinopithecus bieti
AAAAAAAAAAAAAAAGAAAGAAAAAAACATTAAAAATAATTAGCCACTCTTGGCCAGGTGAGCTGAGATTGTGCCACTGCACTCTAGCCTGGTGACAGAGTGAGGCTCCATCTCAAAAGAAAAAAAAAGAATTAGCCATCCTTTCCCGTGTTAACAGATTTTTTTTTTCTTTTTTTTAAGACAGAGTCTCATTCTGTCACCCATGCTGGAGTGCAGTGGTGTCATCTCAGTTCACTGAAATCTCCGCCTCCGGGATTCAAGCAATTCTCCTGCCTCAACCTCCCGAGTAGCTGGGACTACAGGATGCACTCCAGCACGCCTGGCCAATTTTTGTATTTGTAGTAGAGACGGGGGTTTCACCATGTTGGCCAGGCTGGTCTCGAACTCCTGACCTCATGATCTGCCCACCTCAGCCTCCCAAAGTACTGGGATTACAGGCGTGAGCCACCGTGCCTGGCCAAAGATTGTATTTTTAATAATAGCATTTCTTGGCCTAGAAGTATTTTAAGCAACTGACATTCAAACTATACTGAAAAGGGACTTAATTTGTTATTTACAGGATTAATGATTGTGCATCAGGCTGAAAGAGATTCCCATTTTTCTTCTGGGGATGGATTTAGATCAACCAGAAGAAAGAAAAACATAACTTCCCAACTCATCACGCAATGTGTCTAAATGGAGCAGAGAGACCCTCATTTTATTAAAGGTGAGAGGGTCAGGGTATCCTTAGAAAGAGGTGCAACTTGTTAACTTTGTGTTCAGTGTTGCCATACCTGGGGACGTTCTTAGGTTCCTCTGCCCTTCTTTTTGTTGTTTTTGAGACAGGGTCTCGCTCTCTCTCCCAGGCTAGAGTGCAGTGGCACAATCTCAACTCACTGCAGCCTGGGCGAGTGACCTCCTAGAATCAAGTGATCCCCCTGCCTCAGCCTCTCATGTAACTGGGACCACAAGCGTGTGCCACCGTGCCCAGCTAATTTTTTGTATTTTTTGTAGAGACGGGGTCGCAGTTTGTTGCCCAGGCTGCTCTCGAACTCCTGGGGTCAAGCAATCCTCCCACCTTAGTCTCCCAAAGTGCTGGGATTATAGGCATGAGCCACCATGCCTGGCCCTCTGATCTTCTTTACTCAGTAACACAGGTGGCACCTCAGGAGCCAAAGATCTTATCCATAGGGACACTCTTCCCAGGAACCTCGCTGTGAACCCTGATGCTGATCTGAGCCCTAGTACTTGCTTCCTACTCGACCATCAAATCCTGATTTTTGATTGATTTCCTCTAGTTGTGCTCTTTGCGTGGGAACTGGGTAAATAATACACTTATTCCAGGCAGATATAGATAATTATAACAGTTAACATTTATTGAGCACATATGTACTAAGCAGTATATTTACATTATCACATTAATTCTCATGATTTTGCCTGTTTTATAGATGAGAAAACTGATGGTCAGAAGATTGCTCAGTGTCATACAGTTAATAAGAGACGAATTAAGATTCCAACACAGATGTTTCTTTTTCAGAAACGTGAGATGTTAACCCCTAAGTCAGTGTTATCAAAATGTGAATCCTGACCAGGAACATCAACATCACCTGGAAATTTGTTAGAAATGCAAATTCTCCAGACCTACTGAATAAGATACTTTGAGACACAGAAAGCTGTTTTTAAACAAGGCCTGAAGGTGATTTTAGTGCAGGCTGATGCCCTAAATTACAGAGTTGTGTTGTGTAATTAAACTTTCTGAGATGGTGGAAATTTTTTTTCCACTTTTATTCTGGGTTCAGAGCTACATGTGCAGGTTTGTAATATAGGTAAATTACGTGTCACAGGGGTTTGGTTCACAGATTGTTTCATCACTCAGGTAATCAGCATAGTTCCCAATAGGTAGTTTTTTGATCCTTACCCTTCTCCTGCCCCCCACCCTCAAGTAGGCCCCATGTCTGTCATTCCCTTCTTTGTGTCCTGGAAAGGTTTCACACTCTCTGCTGTCCAGTAAGGTACCTAACTAGCCACATGTGATTACTGAGCATTTGAAATACAGCTAGTGTGACTGAGAAACTAAATTTTAAATTTTATTTAATTTTTTTTAAATTTTATTATTTGAGACAGATCTTGCTCTATCACCCAGGCTGGTGTGCAGTGGCGTGAACCTGGCTCACTGCAGCCTCAACCTCTTGGATTCAAGGGATCCTCCTGCCTCAGCCACCCAAGTAGCTGGAACTACTCCTGGGTTCAAGCGATCATCCTATCTTGGCTTCCTAAAGTCCTGGGATATAGGTGTGAGCCACCGAGCTCAAACTTTATTTAATGTCAATTAAAATCTAAATAACCACATATGTTCAGTGGCGTCCATGTTTAGATGGCACAGCTATTGTCTCCTTAACATCCTTGACTGCGGTTCCTGTTTTAGATCATCCCTCGTCTCTAAGGAGAACTACTAATGTAGGCAATTAGCAGCAATTATAGCAGGATAGTGTCAGAAAACCATTGGAATTGGTGCAGTCTTGTGTGGGGCACATTATCTAGGGAGCTTCCCATTTTGTCTATGTATGGAATTGGTTTTAAAGAGAATAGATAAGACCGTTTGTCTTAGTCAGTTTGTGCTGCTATAACAAAATACCACAGACTGGATAATCTATAAACAATAGACATTTATTTCTCATAGATCTGTAGGCAGAGAAGTCCAAGGTCAAGGCGTCAGCTGATGAGGCCCCAGTCTCTCAGCTTCTAAGATGGTGCTTTGTTGCTGCATCCCCTGGAAGGGAGGAACCCTCTGTCTTCACAAAGCAGAAGGGACAGAAAGGGTAAAAAGGGGTCAAACTCCCTCCATCAGGGCAGAGTCCAAATGACCTAAACACCTCCCAAAATGCCCTACCTCCCAATACTGTTGCTTTGGTAATTAAGTTACCAAGACATGAATTTTGGGGGACACGTTCAGACCACAGCACCATTCAACCAACATGACCTTTATATTAGGCTAAGTAATACCGAAAGTAGTAATTAGGATGTTTACACAGATTGATTACCCTGTATAGACAGTGAACAATAGCTCTGATGCACAATAGAGATGAACTTCACAAATACTGTCCTAGAGATGACTTTGGTAAAAGGTCATAAAAAACCTTATAAAATGAATTTTTTTTCTCTTTTTTTTTGAGACGCAGTCTTGCTCTGTCACCCAGGTTGGAGGGCAGTGGCGCGATCTCAGCTCACTGCAAGCTCCGCCTCTTGGGTTCATGCCATTCTCCTGCCTCAGCCTCCTGAGTAGCTGGAACTACAGGCATCCACCACCACACCCGGCTAATTTTTTTGTATTTTTAGTAGAGATGGGATTTCACCATATTAGCCAGGATGGTCTCGATCTCCTGACCTCATGATCTGCCCACCTCGGCCTCCCAAAGTGCTGGGATTACAGGTGTGAGCCACCACACCCGGCCTATGAAATGCATTTTTTAAGCATGTTAGAATATTCAGGTATGATACCTCATTTGATGTGATTCAGAGGCAATTTTCAGACAGACGTCCAAAGGAGAGAGAGACTCAGCTAGTGGACATAAGCATTCTTGACACTACAGTGAAGCAGATATTAAGAATATTAAATCCCTTCTGCTCACATGGGGAAGTTCATTAGCAGGAGCCAGGGGTCAATTCCAACAAACATATATTGACTCCTATGGGCCAACACTGATGAGAATTTAATGATAGCACAGTTGTGTTCCTGGCAGATGCATGATGAGAGTTGTGCTTTAGGAAAATTACTTTGATCAGGGGCTATTGTGGGACTTCTTGCTAGGGACAGAGAAAACCAGAATGAGGTGGTTGTTGGTGGGACTGGAAAGGCAAGTTATATGAAGCATTGCAAAGTTAGAATCTCAGGGGAACTTACAAGATATGGGAATTAAACTTTGTTATAATAATGAGGTTTAAATTTGAGTACTAGGAATTGGTGCTATTATTCACATCGCATTAGAACAAAAGAGATACGGAAGAGAGGAAGATGTACTGTGATTCCTCCCTTCTTGGTTTTTGCGGAGCACCTCATATAGCTTGCATAGTTTTTATTCTACAAAATAATGCTTTGCTGGATTGGGAGTTCCTAGATTACAAGGACTACATCTTATTTAACTTTATATTGCTAGCACTAGACTAAAGGCCTAGCACAGAGACATTGACTAAGTCATGAGTAAATGACTGAATAGATGAATAAAGAAAATGCTAGGGGCCGGGTGCGATGATTCACGTCTGTAATCCTAGCACTTTGAGAGGCCGAGGCAGGTGGATCAAAAGGTCAGGAGTTCAAGACCAGCCTGGCCAACATGGTGAAACCCTGTCTCTACTAAAAATACAAAAATCAGCCAGGCGTGGTGATGGGCACCTGTAATCCCAGCTGCTCAGGAGCCTGAGGCAGGAGAATCACTTGAACCTGGGAGGCAGAGGCTGCAGTAAGCTGAGATCGTACCATTGCACTCCAGCCTGGGCGACTGAACAAAACTTCATCTCAAAAAAAAAAAAAAAAAGGAAATGCTAAGGACTTGGCTTAGTTCTCTTAATTGCTGCCAAGCCTAAGTTTAGGTGTCTCCATAGGAGTCTTGCCATTGGCTCAGATAAGGAATATTGATGTCAAGTACATGTCACAGGTCTGGGTTTTGGTTGGTAAGTGGTAGTGGGTGGTAGTGTGGGTATGTGGTGTGAAGTAAGCAGAGGGTATTGTGTGATGGATAGAAGAAAAGACATCTAAGTAGGTACATTTATTTATTTAATGTATTTATTTTAATCTTTTTTGTCTTTCTTTTTAAAAAAATATTTTTTGTAGAGATGCGATCTCACTAAGTTGCTCAGACTAGTCTCGAACTCCTGGGTTCAAGCGATCCTCCTGCCTTGGCTTCCCAAAGGGCTGAGATTACAAGTGGTACATTTATTTTTAGTATGCTCCTACTTCCCTTTCTATTACTATGATTAAATTTTGTTCCTCTATTTCCTAATTCTCAGATATCTATTCATTTATTAACTCAACTAATATGCATTTTCACCTAATGTGTACCAGGCATTGTGTAATGTGCTGGGATACAAAATCCAAAGAGCAATTTCTAGAGTGCAGGTTATCCTAGCCATGAGACTTGTGCTGTTCTGTTACAGTACATGTTAGCATGCCCAGTGAGTCTTTGATAGTCTCTTTGTTTTTTGGTGCAATATGGTATCCCATGTTCATCTTATATTGCATCATTTCTCTTTCAAATACTTCCCCTTACTTCAAAGAAATGCATAGTAAAGTTCATGCTATCTAAAAATGTCTTTTTTTCTGCTTCAAACATCTTTTTTTTTTTGAGACGGAGTCTCGCTCTGTCCCCAGGCTGGAGTGCAGTGGCCGGATCTCAGCTCACTGCAAGCTCCGCCTCCCGGGTTCACGCCATTCTCCTGCCTCAGCCTCCCGAGTAGCTGGGACTACAGGCGCCCGCTACCTCGCCCGGCTAGTTTTGTATTTTTTAGTAGAGACGGGGTTTCACTGTGTTAGCCAGGATGGTCTCGATCTCCTAACCTCGTGATCCGCCCGTCTCGGCCTCCCAAAGTGCTGGGATTACAGGCTTGAGCCACCGCGCCCGGCCTCAAACATCTTCTATTTCATAGGGAGAATGTTTCAAACTCAAAAAGTATTATCATTGGGTCTTAATTAGTTGTAAAATACGTATTTACTTTTTTAAGTTTAAAGGCATCTTGATAATTTTCCACGAGACTTAGCAAAATTCCCAATATTGATATTTATTTATTATTATATTTATTTATTTTTTTTTATTTTATTTTTGAGACGGAGATCTCTCTGTCGCCAGGCTGAGTGCGGTGGCCCGATCTAGCTCACTGCAACTCACGCCTCCCTCATCCTCCACCGTTTACGCCATTCATCCCGCCTCAGATCCCGAGTTAGCTGGGGACTACAGGCCCTGCCACCTCGCCGGCTATTTTTTTTTTGTATTTTTGAGTAGAGGGGATTTCACCGTGTTAGCCAGGATGGTCTCGATCTCCTGACCTCGTGATCCGCCCGTCTCGGCCTCCCCAAAGTGCTGGGATTACAGGCTGAGCCACCGCGCCCGGCCCCAATAATTGATATTAATATTTTATTTTATTTATTTTATTTATTATTTTTTTTTTTTGGAGACGGAAGTCTCGCTCTGTCGCCCAAGCTTGAGTGCAGTGGGATCTCGGCCACTGCAAGCTCCCCTCCGGGTTCACGCCATTCTCCTGCCTCACACTCGCGAGTAGCTGGGACTACAGGCGCGCCGCCACCTCGCCCGGGCTAGTTTTTTGTATTTTTCAGTAGAGACGGGGTTTCACCATGCTTAGGCCAGGGTATGGTCTCGATCTCCTGACCTTGTGATCCCCGCCTCGGCCTCCCAAAGGTGCTGGGATTAACAGGCTTAGCCACCTCGCCCTAATTTTTTTTTTTTTTTTTTTTTTGAGACGGAGTCTCGCTCTGTCCGCCCAAGGCTTGGAGTGAGTGCCGGAATTCTCGGCTAGATATTTAATATTTTAAAGTAAGTCTCTTTCTTAGTGATTCCAATATAAATCCATTATCTGCTTTGGATATAATAATCTATAGTATAAATTGGGTAAAAACCATATTTAAATGGCATATCTTCTAAAACACTGACTTTGCTTTGGGAAGCAATAATTTTGCAGTGGCATGATCTTGGCTCACTGCACCCTCCGCCTCCTGGGTTCAAGCAATTCTTCTGCCTCCACCTCCTGACTAGCTGGGACTACAGGCGCCTGCCACCACACCCAACTAATTTTTGTATTTTTAGTAGAGACAGGATTTCACCATGTTGGCCAGGCTAGTCCCAAACTCCTGACCTTGTGATCCGCCCACCTTAACCTCCCAAAGTGCTGGGATTATAGGCATGAGCCACCGAGCCTGGCCCTGGAAAGCAATAATTTTTTTTTTTTTAGCACATTGCTAAACAAAGCAACAAAGCAGCCATTACAAATAAACTCTCCCTACTTTTTTGGTCCCTTATCATTCTTCTTGCTTGAGAAATAAATGTATCATGTTTTCCCACATGAGAATTTAATCTTTTTTTTTTTTTTGGAAACATCTTGCTCTTTTGACCAGGCTGGAGTGCAGTGGTACAATCACAGTTCACTACAGTCCTAACCTCCCAGGCTCAAGTGATCCTCCTGCCTCAGCCTCTTGAGTAGCGGGGACTATAGGCACACATGCCACTGTGCCTGCTTGACATTTTTAGTTTTTGAGGAGACAGTATCACAATGCTTCCCAGGCTGGTCTGGAACCCGTGGCTCAAAGATCCTCCTGCCTCAGCCTTCCAAAGTGCTGAGATTACAGGCGTGGAGCCGCTGATCCCAGCCTAGAGTTGTTTACTTTCTTTTCCACTCAGTTTTAACATTTGTATAGGAAAAATAGCTAATACTAAGGATGCTGTCTAAATAATTACTTGGAAAGTGATGAGCTTTTATAGAATATTTGATTTATAAACTTCAAAGATTATATAAATTAATAACATGAGTTAATGACATTGAAATACTTTCTTTTTTTTTTGTCTTTTTTTTTTTTTTTCCTTTTGTGGAGAACGGGGTCTCGCTGTATTACCCAGGCAGGTCTCGAACTCCTGGGCTCAAGCTATCCTCCCGCCTCTGCCTCCCTGAGAGCTGGGATTACAGGCGTGAGCCACCGCGCCCGGCCTGAAATACTTTCAATAGGTTTTGGGCATTGGGAAAATGATTTTAAAATGAAAATACTTTCATCATTCATTAATGCTGGTACAGCATGACTTGCTCTTAGTTTGCACAAATAATGTACGTACATTCTTCAGAAAAGGTAACCATCTTTACTAAAGCTCTTCGTGGTGCCTAGCTGAATTTAGAAGCTATAATCTCAGTTGATATAGTCAGCTTCAGAGCTGTCTTACCCTTACAGATGGAATGTCAATATTGCAACTGTGATGCTTTTATATCATGTGAGAAGAACAATAGAGTCCTGGGAGGCAAGTGCAGATGACCCCAAGGTCCTTGTGGACAAGGAAGTAAAAGCTAAGAAGAAATGGCACGTTTCTTAGAAAACATTTCAATATTGTTATTTATACAAGGATGCAGAGAACAGTGCAGCTGGATAATTAAATGGCGAGATCAGCACACAGATGGGTAAGAAAACACTGTTTTGCCAACTGGATAACATCTGGCACATTAGAGTCAACCTAAATACCTAACAAGCTAAACAAAAGTTCAAGTAGCAGACGATCTCTTTATCTTTCTGCAAGGAGCAGGAACATAGCAGCCAAAAATGAGTCATGTTAGATGTGGAAATCAGAGATACAGTTTAAAAAATAAAATCCTCCTTTAAACAGATATGGAATATGCAGCTGGAATTGTAGCAATCAGGAAAGAAAAAAAGGCAGTTTATAGAAAACCTATAAACTATTAACTCTATTGCAGTGGGTTACTATATAAAATACAGCAAATTTGTCTTCTGCTCAAGATTGCTATCATTTATCAGATTATCAGCAGTGCTTATAAGGCAAAACAAACAATGTTTTCAGAAGTAAAGCAGAGACATATATTGGTAATCAATTACAGGTCCATAACTCTAATAAAGCTTTTTTTGAGATCAACTTATAAAATGTTCTATCCATTATCAATATTTTTAAGATGACTTTCATGTCAGAATTTTTATTCTTGGCCTTTTCTCTATATTTTGCATCACCATGCCTGGGATAGCTTTCTGAGACAGTGAATCCAATCTGAGTTTTCGTCACAGTAACAGAAATTAAAATGGCATCAAAAATCCAATCTATTTTTTGTTATTTTCTGACTTTGGGAGAAAAAAACCCAAGTTGGCAATTCGACCTTCATAGTTGATGTTTCATTATTGAAGAAATGTAATTTTCTTTTCTTTTCTTTTTTTTTTTGAGACGGAGTCTTGCTCTGTCACCCAGGCTGGAGTGCAGTGGCCGGATCTCAGCTCACTGCAACCTCCGCCTCCCGGGTTCTCGCCATTCTCCCGCCTCAGCCTCCCGAGTAGCTGGGACCACAGGCGCCCGCCACCTCGCCCGGCTAGTTTTTTGTATTTTAGTGGAGACGGGGTTTCACCATGTTAGCCAGGATGGTCTCGATCTCCTGACCTCGTGATCCGCCCGTCTCGGCCTCCCAAAGTGCTGGGATTACAGGCTTGAGCCACCGCGCCCAGCCTTGTAATTTTCAAGTTTTTATTTTATTTTATTTGTTTATTTTTCTGATTCAGGGTCTCCTATTGCCGAGGCTCTCTGAGGAGGGAACATATAAATGGAGAACTGAATAAAAAGAAGGAGCCAATTACATAAAGAATGAGGCAAGAATATTCTAGACAGCAGACAGAGCTAGTACTAAGGTCCTAAGGCAGGAATAAATGTCATTAGGAACAAAGCATGGAAAATATGATGTGTGTGTGATGAAGTTACTGGTTGCATTAAATATGATGGCAATGACAGTACAAATGGTAGATAACTAACAAATCCTTAGGAGGGGAAATAAATTTAAAGTGTCCAAGAATGGTGCTGATGATTGCAATGTGGTCACAAAAATGAGCCAGACACATTTACAAAGGGCCAGATGTTACAGAATTAGTTAATTTAATTCCTGAATTATTTCCAGTGACTCCTGGCCTAGACTCAAAGCCATCATAAGAACATCATCAGAATAGACCCAAAGAGTAGAATATTTTTCTGCAGTTCGAACTTTAGGAAGAAGTCAGACTATAGCATTACCATTGTAAAAGACAATGACTTGGCCGGGTACAGTGGCTCACGCCTGTAATCCCAGCACTTTGGGAGGCCGAGGCAGGCGGATCACCTGAGGTAAGGAGTTCAAGACCAGTCTGGCCAACGTGGTGAAACCCCATCTCTACTAAAATTACAAAAATTAGCTGGGCGTGGTGGCGGGTGCCTGTAATCCCAGCTATTCGGGATGCTGAGGCAGAAGAATCGCTTGAACCCGGGAGGCACAGGTTGCAGTGAGCCGAGATCTCACCACTACATTGCAGCCTGGGTGACAAGAGCGAAACTCCGTCTCAAAAAAAAAAAAAAAAAAAAAAAAGAAGGCAGTGGCCTATAACAAACCCAATCCTCACTCTCACCTCCACTTTTAAATCTCTCTTGTAAAAGCACTGTAAAAATATTTTTTACAATCTTTTAGTTCTTTTGCAGTATTGGCCAGTAAATATTACTATTTATCATCAGTAAGGGAAATAAATCTTAGACTTCCATCTCCTCCCAATTTAATACTTTTAAATAAGTTTTCAATGAAATTTGCATTTGCATGAAATTATTTATTCTACTCTGACCCTTCATGAGTAGTTTCAATGCTTTTGCTTACAAGCTGTCAAGCTGCAGATTTAAAATGATAACTACTTGTTGAGGCTCAAAGTTCAGAAAACCTAAACAGAATGAGATACTGTTTTCATAGTTCTCTTAAATAAGTAATGATAAATTATAGAAAGGCAATTTAAACTAAACATTTTGCAACAGTACACTGAAGAGGCTAAATCATTGTGTGATAATTTGGAGTGTCTCCCTTTTCCCTTACATGCAATCTACCCCAATGTCAGAAGTTTAACGTAAAAGAAATAACTTTATTAAGAGAAGGATAGCTGTCATAGACCCTTTCCTGCAACTTAGGAATCATGAGACCTGTGAACTCTTATTGCTCCGTAAGTCAGCCAAGGAAGTGACTTAAAAGGCTGGCAGGAAACACACGGGGGGCTCACTCACTGCTTGGTGAGACCTGGGAGAAATCAGGTCTTCAGAGATGCAAATTAACTGCAGAATACCAACTATTGTTCTATAGATTCAGTTTAAAGAAAAGGCTTTCCTGAATGCAAGACAAAATGGACTTTTGGTATGCTGGGACTGACAGAGAAGTTGAGTTCTTCTTTCTAGGCTTTCCGTATTGAAGGGAAATAGGCATTTTAGACTCAGGATCACACTTGTAAGAATACTGTGTGTTGGCTGGGCGCGGCGGCTCAAGCCTGTAATCCCAGCACTTTGGGAGGCCGAGACGGGCGGATCATGAGGTCAGGAGATCGAGACCATCCTGGCTAACACGGTGAAACCCCGTCTCTACTAAAAAATACAAAAAACTAGCCGGGCGAGGTGGTGGCGCCTGTAGTCCCAGCTACTCGGAGG
>NW_016805008.1:2688002-2694363 GCF_001698545.2 Rhinopithecus bieti
CCATTCTCCTGCCTCCGCCTCCCGAGTAACTGGGACTACAGGCGCCCGCCACATCGCCCGGCTAGTTTTTTTGTATTTTTTTAGTAGAGACGGGGTTTCACCGTGTTAGCCAGGATGGTCTCGATCTCCTGACCTCGTGATCCGCCCATCTCGGCCTCCCAAAGTGCTGGGATTACAGGCTTGAGCCACCGCGCCCGGCCGAAACCCCATCTCTACTGAAAAATAGAAAAACTTAACTAGGCGTGTGGCGGGCCCCTGTAGTCCCAGCTACTCAGGAGGCTGAGGCAGGAGAGTGGCGTGAACCTGGGAGGTGGAGCTTGCAGTGAGCCGAGACCTCCCCACTGCACTCCAGCCTGGGTGAGCAAGACTCCGTCTCAAAAAACAAAAAACAAAAAACAAAAAACTTCATCTAGGCCAGGCGAGTTGGATCACACCTGTAATCCTAGCACTTTGGGAGGCAGTGGCGGGCAGATCACAAGGTCAGAAGTTCGAGACCAGTCTGGCCAATATGGTGGACTCCATCTCTACTAAAAATACAAAAAAATTCGCCAGACGTGGTGGTGGGCACCTGTAGTCTCAGCTACTCAGGAGGCCAAGGCAGGAGAATCGCTTGAACCCAGGAGGCGGAGGTTGCAGTCAGCCGAGATTGTGCCACTGCACTCCAGCCTGGGTGACAGAGCGAGACTCTGTCTCATAAAGAAGAAGAAAAAAAGTGACTGTGAAGAGAAAGGATTTGAGCAGGCAAGACTAGAAACCAGAAGAGTCAGGACATTGTTAGCAAAGTTCGGGAAAATGATTGAGAAGAGGGTGGTGGCTGTGGAGGTGAATATGGACAGCAGTGCATAGTTAGATTCCACTAAGCAAGGTCAGGCACAGGTTAGGTGGATGAGGTTGGAAGAGAGGAAAACTAAGTCAGAAATGAAACTCCTTGCCTGGCCTTCGACTTCAGGGTGCCAGGTACTCAAGGAATGTTTGAGGAAACTGAATTAATCTCCATCACATCCTATGAAGTAATAACAAAGAAATAATTTTATTTTATTTTATTTTACTTTTGAGATGGGGTCTTGCTCTGTCGCCCAGGCTGGAGTGTAGTGGTATATCTCGGCTCACTGCAGCCTCTGCCTCCCGGGTTCAAGCAATTCTCCTACCTCAACCTTCTGAGTAGCTGGGATTACAGGGACATGCCACCAAGCCTGGCTAATGTTTTGCATTTTTAGTAGAGACAGGGTTTCATCTTGTTGGCCAGGCTGGTCTCAGATTCCTGACCTCAGTAATATTTATTTTTAATTGAACTATTATTAGTCTGATATTTTATATATATTTCATTTTGTCCCACAACAAAAAATGTTTTACCCGAATCCCCACAAAATACTCTAGCAATTTTTATTTTTATTTATGTATTTATTTATTTTGAAACAGAGTCTCACTCTGTCACCCAGGCTGGAGTGCAGTGGCGCGATCTCAGCTCACTGCAACCTCCACCTCCCAGGTTCAAGGAATTCTACTGCCTCAGCCTCCCAAGTAGCTGGAATTACAGGCACCACGCCCAGCTAATTTTTGTTATCTTTAATAAAGACAGGGTTTCACCATCTTGGCCAGGTTGGTCTTGAACTCCTGACCTCAGATGATCCAAAGAGAGGGTTTCACCATGCTGGCCAAGCTGGTCTCGAACTCCTGACCTCTGGTGATCCACCCGCTTTGCCCTCCCAAAGTGCTTGGATTACAGGCGTGACCCACCACGCCTGGCCGCAGTTTTTATTTTATAGATGAGGAAACTGAAATTTAGAAAGAAAAATACCCTGTCCTGATGCACACTGCTAAAAAATAAAAAAACTAGGATTCAAACATAGATTTTGGACTATGAGATAGTCAGTCAGTAATATTGTTCTGATAGATTATACTTGTTCTGATTTTATACTTTTGCAGATAAGAACATAAAAGCTCAGAGAAATAAAAGTACATTTTCGGAGACACATCATACATGTTCGAGCCAGGATTTGAAGACATGTTTGCATGACTTCAAAAATCATACTTTTTCTTCTGTTCACTATGTTAACTATTGGACTACCCTAATAGACTACCCTAAACTACTTCTGGATCTAAAATACAACAATCAACAAAACCATAGATATGTAAATAAAAAATTATCTGCAGCTCATCCTAGTCTTCCATATCCAACAATGCCATTAATTCTTTTTTCTTTCTTTTTTTTTTTTTCCTGAGACAGAGTCTTGCTCTGTCGCCCAGGCTGGAGTGCAGTGGCCGGATCTCAGCTCACTGCAAGCTCCGCCTCCCGGGTTCACACCATTCTCCTGCCTCAGCCTCCCGAGTAGCTGGGACTATAGGCGCCCGCCACTGCGCCCGGCTAGTTTTTTGTATTTTTTTTAGTAGAGACGGGGTTTCACCATGTTAGCCAGCATGGTCTCGATCTCCTGACCTCGTGATCCGCCTGTCTCGGCCTCCCAAAGTGCTGGGATTACAGGCTTGAGCCACCACCCCCGGCCTTTTTTTTTTTTTTTTTTTTTTTTTTTTTTTTTTTTTTTTTGAGACAGAGTATCGCTTTGTCACACAGGCTGGAGTGCAGTGGCAAGGTCTCTGCTCACTACAAACTCTGCCTCCCAGGTTCATGCAGTTCTCCTCTCTCAGCCTCCCGAGTAGCTGGGATTACAGGCATGCACCACCACGCTGGCTCATTTTTGTATTTTTTTAGTAGAGATGGGGTTTTGTCTGTGTTGGCCAGGCTGGTCTTGAACTCCTGACCTCAGCTGATCTGCCAGCCTTGGTCTCCCATGCATATATTGCATAATGCTTCTATTTAACCCATCACCCAAACAGTGAGCATAGTATTTTTGTTGTTGTTGTTTTGTTTTGAGACAAAGCCTCGCTCTTGTCGTCCAGGCTGGAGTGCAATGGCACGATCTCGGCTCACTGCAACCTCCGCTTCCTAGGTTCAAGCAATTCTCCTGCCTCAGCTTCCCGAGTAGCTGGGATTACAGGCACCTGCCACCACACCTGGCTAATCTTTGTGTTTTTAGTAGAGACGGGATTTCACCATGTTAGCCAGGCTGGTCTCCAACTCCTGACCTCATGATCCGCCTGCCTCGGCCTCCCAAAGTGCTGGGATTACAGGAGTGAGCCACCATGCCCGGCTGAACATAGTATTTTTAAATATGTTTCTTCTTTTCTTTTCCTTAATTCAGACTGTTATTTAACCAGTTTTCTTCTGAATTACTGTTATTGCTTACTGACTGATGAGGGCTCCCACCTTCCTCTTAGTCCTCACTATTGCCCCTAGTTGAGCTGTCTGAAAAACAGATTTTTAGCTAGTCTTTGGCTAGAAAAATCTTTATCGTTCTCTATTTCCTATAGAATTAAGTAGACTCCTTCCCTGTCAAGGTTTTATGTAATCTGTTCTCAAACTGCTTCCATTTGCCACTACACCTTTCAAGGAACATAGTAAATATATTTTCTTCAGCATAGAGATTGTATTTATTTGTATTAATTAATTAATTAATTTATTTTTTGAGGCCGAGTCTCGCTCTGTCGCCCAGGCTGGAGTGCAGTAGCGTGATCTTGGCTCACTGTAATCTCAGACTCCTGGGTTCAAGCGATTCTCTTGCCTCAGCCTCCTGAGTAGCTGGGACTACAGGTGCCCACTAGCACGCCCGGATAATTTTTGTAATTTTAGTAGACATGGGGTTTCACCATGTTGACCAGGATGGTCTCCATCTCCTGACCTTGTGATCCATCTGCCTCAGCCTCCTAAAGTACTGGGATTACAGGTGTGAGCCACCATGCCTGGCTGTATTTTTAACTTTTATTTTGGAATAATTTTAAGCTTATAGAAATATTGCAAGAATAGTACAAATAACCACTGTGTACTCTTTTTTTTTTTTTTTTTTTTGAGACAGAGTCTCATTCTGTCATCCAGGCTGGGGTGCAGTGGTGAGGTCTCGGCTCACTGTAACCTCTGCCTCCTGGGTTCAAGCAATTCTCTGCCTCAGCCTCCCAAGTAGCTGGGATTACAGGCACCTGCCACCACGCCCAGCTAATTTTTTTGTATTTTTAGTAGAGACAGGGGTTCACCATCTTGGCTAGGCTGGTCTTGAACTCCTGACCTTTTGATCCACTCGCCTTGGCCTCCCAAAGTGCTGGGATTACAGGCGTGAACCACCATGTCTGGGCACGGATTTCCTAATCATTTGAGAGTAGGATGCATAGATCATGTTTCTTTCTTCCTCAGCACTTCATTACTTCCTAAGAACAAGAATGTTCTCTCATGTAACCACGTATCAACCACATATGGTATAGTTATCAAATTCAAATATTGATATAATATTTTTTTCTTATCTACAGTCTATATTTCAATTTTGTAAGTTGTCCCAGCAATGTCCTTTACTGCAATTTTAAAAATAAAGTTTAAGGCCAAGCATGGTGGCTCATGCCTTTAATCCCAGCACTTAGGGAGTCTAAGTCAGGAGGATGGCTTGAGGCCAGGAGTTCAAGACCATCCTAGGCAGCATAGCGAGACCTTGTCTCTACAAAAAATAAATAAATAAATAAATAAATAATTAAATAAAGTTTAAGGGGAAGACATTCTATGACTCAGAATGAGGTGTTGCCTGATGAAAGATAAAATGTCAAGGATTTGGTCTAGGATTATGTGTTGCACTGATTGCCACATCTCTTCAGTCTTCCTTAATCTGCAACAGGTTCTCAGTCTTTCCTTTTTATTTTGAGACAGAGTCTTGCTCTGTCGCAAGGCTGGAGTCAGTGGTGCGATCTCGGCTCACTGCAATCTCTGCCTCCCAGGTTCAAGCAGTTCTCCTGCCTCAGCCTCCCGAGTAGCTGGGATTACAGGCATGTGCAACCACGCCCAGCTAATTTTTGTATTTTTAGTAGAGACAGGGTTTCACCATGTTGGCCAGGATGGTCTCAATCTCTTGACCTAGTGATCCGCCCGCCTCAGCCTCCCGAAGTGCTGGGATTACAGGCATGAGTCACCGCGCCCGGCCCAGTCTTTCCTTTTTTGTTTATTTTGTTTTTCATGACATTGACAATTTTTGAAGAACGTAGTTTAGTTCTTAGAATGATTTTCAATTTGTGGTTGTCTGATGTTTCTTCACAATTAGATTGATTTTTCTGAAAAGGTTTTATTGTGTACAGAGAGGGGGAGGGGGCTCAGTTCTTGGCAATTTCCTTACAGCCGCCAGGCCGGGTCGCAGCTCCTCCTGCTTCTTCTTGGCATGGACGTGTGTTCCTACCCTTTTCTTGGTGAACTTGAGGGCCCGTTTGGTGCTTAGAGTCCTTGAGCAGCTCTATGTCAGGTAAGGGTGAGAGCCACACACCTCTTGGATCATGTCCCTTGGATTTTGTATGCTTGGTGAGGCGCCTGCAGTGGTGGCTGTGCTGTGTCCCGCTCACTTTCTTGGTTGCCCTGGTGGAGGCCCTGGGCCATAGGGTAGCGCAAAGCCCTGGCTGCTGCTCTCCAGGGTAGCTGCGGCGGAAGGGCCCGGCCCAGCCACATGGAACTCTAGGATTCACAACTAGAACTAAACTATGCATTTTTGTCTGGAATACTATGCAAGTGATGTTCTAGTAATAATAACCATGGTTCTATAGCTGTAATATGACTATATGCATAAAACAATGAAGCTAGAGTGCTTCATCTTTTAGTCTCCCACATCTCAGCTTATCCCAGTTGAATGCTATTATTTTTAAAGATCAGCCCAAGTTCTGCCTATTCCCCAGCTCCATGCAGCCAACACAGAGTTCTCCTTTTCTGAAGTACTCAATCATTTGTCTAATTCACACATTTAGCTACTACATAATAATAGGTCTCTGTGCATTGCTCATTATCATTGCATAAGTAGACATCTCATTTTCCTGTCCTTGAAGGCAGAAGCTCTGTTTATTTTATTCTCTTGAATACTCCATAGTTCCCACTCAGTGTACATTTTCAGTAACTACAAGCTGTTGCTTAAGAGATCTTAACGATTTGGGTTTCTCTGATGGTGATTAGGGTAGAAGTGTGGTTGAAACAACAGGATCACCTGTGCACATCCATGCTGAATCTGTCCTCGGCTCAACAGGATTTTTAATCTCTGTTTTTTTTTTTTTTTTTTTTTTTTGGAGACAGAGTCTCACTCTGTTGCGCAGGCTGGAGTACAGTGGCACAATCTGGGCTCACAGCAACCTCTGCCTCCTAGGTTCAAGCGATTCTACTGCCTCAGCCTCCCGAGTAGCTGGGATTACAGGTGCACGCTGCCACGCCTGTTAGAAACTAACACACAAGCCGGGCGCGGTGGCTCAAGCCTGTAATCCCAGCACTTTGGGAGGCCGAGACGGGCGGATCATGAGG
>NW_016805008.1:2695542-2700542 GCF_001698545.2 Rhinopithecus bieti
GATTAACAGCATCTCAAATACAGAACAAAATGGAGTCTCTTATGTCTACTTCTTTCTACATAGACACAGTAACAGTCTGATCTTTCTTTTCCCCACATCTAAACACATGTAAACTTAGAAAAGATACAGTAAAAACATGGTATACAAGATAAAAAATGGTATGCCTGTATAGGGCACTTACCATGAATGAAGTTTGCAGGACTGGAAGTTGTTCTGGGTGACTCAGTGAATGAGTGGTGAGTGAATGTAAAGGCCTAGGACATTACTGAACACTACTGTAGACTTTATAAACACTACACTTAAGCTTCACTAAATTTATTAAAATTTTTTTCTTCTTTAATAATACATTAGCTTCCGTAGCTTACTGTAACTTTTTTTTCTTTATATATATTTTTTGAGACAGGGTCTCACTCTGTTGCCCAGGCTGGAGTGCAGTGGCACCATCTCAGCTCATTGAAACCTCTGCTTCCTGGATCAAAGCGATTCTCATGAGTCAGCCTCCCAAGTAGTTGAGATTACTGTAACTTTTTTACTTTAAAACTTATAAATTTTAAAACTTCTTGACCCTTTTGTAATAACACTTAACTTAAAACACACGTTGTACATCTGTACAAAATGTCTTTATATTTTGTATGCTTTTCTATTTTAAAATTTTTTATTTTTGACATTTTAAATACTTCTGTGTTAAAAACTAAGACACAAACACATACCTTAGCCAAGGCCTACCCAGGGTCAGGATCATCAATATCACTGTCTTCCACCTCCACATCTTGTCCCACTGGAAAGTCTTCAGAGGCAATAATATGCATGGATCTGTCATTTCCTATACTAAAAATGCCTTCTGGAATATCTCCTAAAGAACTTGCCTTAGGCTGTTTTGCAGTTAGCACTTTTTTTTTTAATAGTAAGAGTACACTCTAAAATAATAATAAAAAGTATAGTATAGTAAATACAGCAGTAACGTGGTCATTTATTATCATTATCAAGTAGTATGTACTGAACATAATTGTACATTCTATATTTTTGTATGACTAGCAGTGCAGTAGGTTTATTTATACCAGCATCACCAGAAACACAAGCACTGTAACATTATGATGGCTACAGTGTTACTAGGCAATAGGAATTTTTCAGCTCCTTTATCATCTTTTTTATTTTTATCTATCTATCTATCTATCTATCTATCTATCTATCTATCTATCTATCTATCTATCTTTTAGACGGAGTCTCCTTCTGTCACCCAGGCTGGAGTGAAGTGGCGTGATCTCTGCTCACTGCAACCTCCACCTCCCAGGTTCAAGTGATTCTCCTGCCTAAGCCTCTGGAGTAGCTGGGATTACAGGCATGCACCACCATGCCTGGCTAATTTTGTATTTTTACTAGAGACAGGGTTTCACCAGGTTGGCCAGGATGGTCTCAAACGCCTGACCTCAGGTGATCCACCCACCTAGGCCTCCCAAAGTGCTGGGATTACAGGCATGAGACACTGCACCTGGCCCCATTTCCTTATTATTACTCTGTTTTAAGAAAAACAGGTAATATAAGAGTCAATATATTTTTATATTTAAAAAAATCAAGCCAGGCGCAGTGGCTCACGCCTGTAATCCCAGCACTTTGGGAGGTCGAGGCGGGCTGGGGCCCCGGGGTAGGGAGGGAAAAAACAACACAAGCACCATCGAAAAACCCCGTCTCTACTAAAAATACAAAAAATTAGCCCGGCGTGGTGGCGCCTGCTTGTAATCTCAGCTACTCGGGAGGCTGAGGCAGGAGAATCGCTAGAACTTGGGAGGCAGAGGTTGTGGTGAGCAGAGATAGCGCCATTGCACTCGAACCTGGGTAACAGAGCAAAACTCCATCTCAAAAAAAAAAAAAAAAAAAAAATTAAAGTGGTAACGTAGACCAGCCTGGCCAACATGGTGAAACCCCGTCTCTACTAAAAATACAAAAAATTAGCCCGGCGTGGTGGCGCCTGCTTGTAGTCCCAGCTACTCGGGAGGCTGAGGCAAGAGAATTGCTTGAACCCAGGAGGCGGAGCTTGCAGTGAGCGGAGATCGCGCTTCTGCACTCAAGCCTGGGCGACAGAGCGAGACTTCGTCTCAAACAAAACAAAACAAAACAAAATGGTAACGTATATTCATTCACATTGTAACAAAATTCAATCTGCACAAAAAGATAAACAGTGAATATCACTCTCGTTTTTATTCCTGACCTTAATCCCCCAGTTGCTCCTCAAAGGCCACTACTGTTGTCAGTTTCTTGTACATTCTTCCAAATATGTTCTGTGTACCACCTGTGCTTCAGTTTACTCATCTGCAAATCGGGATAATAATGGTGCCTGTCTCACTGGGCTTTTGTGAGGATTAAATGCATTAACATGTGCATAAACAGTTAACAACAGTGCCAGTTACAAAGGTGCCAGGTACAAACCACTTGATCATGTTATATGATCATTCGATGTGCTGTTAAATTCATTTTGCTGGATTTTGTTGAAGATTTTTATATTTCTTTTCGCTAGCCTGTAGTTTTCTTTCCTTATAGTGTTTCTATCTGGCTTTGGTATGAGAGTAATGCTGGTTGCTTAAAATGAGTTTAGAAGTATTCCTTTCTTTTAAATTTTTTAGAAGAGTTTGAAGAGGATTGGTGTTAATTCTTCTTTAAATGCTTGTTAGAATTCACCTGTGAAACCGTCTGGTCCTGGGCTTTTCTTTATTGGGATTTTTTTTTTTGATTATTTCTTCAATCTTCTTTCTCATTATTTTACTGTTAAAAATGTTTATTTCTTCATGACTCAGTCTTATTAAGTTGTATGCTAGAAATTTATTCATTTCTTCTAAATTATCCAATTTGTTGGCATAGTTATTCATAGTAGTCCCTCATGATCCTTTGCATTTCTGTAGCACCAGTCATACATACCTCATGTTTTAAAAGTTTTAAAAATTATTATGCATGTACTAGTATGAAGATTATATATTGGCCTGTCCAATAGAAATATAATGTAAGCCATATATGTAATATTAAATTTTCTAGCAGCCACATTTTTTAAAAAGTAAAAAAAGGAAAATGTTTTAATAATATATTTTATTAAGCACAGTATATTCAAAATAATATTATTTAAACATGTAATCAATAAAATATATTTTAATAAGATATATTCTTTTTTGGTATTAAGTCTTTGAAATTTAGGGTGTATTTTACGCTTACAAAACATCTCAACTGAGACCATTTCTGATTTAAGTGCCTAATATCTACATATCGATAGTAGCTACTGTATTTTTTTTTTTTTCGAGATAGAGTCTTGCTCCGTTGCCCAGGCTGGAGTGCAGTGGCCACAATCTCTGCTCACTGCAGCCTCCGTTTCCTGGGTTCAAGCGATTCTCCTGCCTCAGCCACCTAAGTAGCTGGGATTACAGGCATGCGCCACCACGCCCATCTAATATTTGTATTCTTAGTAGAGATGGGTTTCACCATGTTGGCCAGGCTGGTCTCAAACCCTTGACTTCATGATCCACCTGCCTCGGCCTCCCAAAATGCTGGGATTACAGGCGTGAGCCACCGCGCCTGGTAGTAGCTACTGAATTTTATAGAGAAAGTCCATGAATTGCAGGTAGAATATTTTTTTTCCTCTGTCATCTTAGGTCCAGCGCTGGATCTCTGCAAAGTAAATTGACAAAAGACAGATTAATACACAAATACAACAATTTAATTGTATGCATGCACAGGAGTTCACAAAACATGTGATTCATGGATGTGGTGGCTGGGTGTGGTGGCTCAGGCCTGTAATTCCAGCTGTTTGGGAGGTCGGGGTGGGCGGATCGCCTGAGGTCAGGAGTTTGAGACCAGCCTGACCAGCAAAGTGAAACCCCATCTCTACTAAAAATATTTTTTAAAAAATTAGCCAAGTGCGGTGGCATGTGCCTATAATCCCAGCTACTCAGGAAGCTGAGGCGGGAGAATCGCTTGAACCCAGGAGGCAGAGGTTGCAGTGAGCTGAGATCGCGCCATTGCACTCCAGCCTGGGCAACAGAGTTAGATGCCATCTCAAAAAAAAAAAAAAAAAAGTTATCTTAGAACTTTAAATGCCACAACGGAAATAGATTTCTAGAATGGTTAATGTAATGTAAGGAACAAGGGCTTCTCATTGTTCTTAGGGAAAAGGCTAAATTCCTCTTAGTAGCCCATGTCAGCAACTGGCCTGCCCTGTCTGCCCTCTGCTGGTTCTGCACCAACCATGCTCAGGGCTACTTATTGAGTTCTCCCTAGGTCCCCTGTGAACCTTTTTAATTCTGCTGGATGCTTCCTCCCACTGACCCTCCAATACATGTGCACACACCTGCCCCCTTGTCTAGTGAGTAATGTATGAATCAGTTTATTATTTACTTTTTCATTTATTTTTGAGACAGGGTGTCACTCTATTGCCCAGTCTGGAGTAGAATGGTGTGATCATGGCTCACCACAACCTTGAATTCCTGGGCTGCAGTGATCCTCATGCCTCAGCCTCCAGAGTAATTAGGACTACAGGTGTGCACCACCACACCCAGCTAATACATTTTTTTTTAGAGATGGGGTCTTGCTATGTTGTCCAGGCCCAGTCTTGAACTCCTGGCCTTAAGTGATCCTCCTGCCTTGGCCTCCCAAACACTGAGATTATAGATGTAAGCACCCAGCTGGAATCAGTTTAAAGAAAAATATATATATATCTTCTTGGGTCCAAATATTGGTTTATTTTATTTTATTACAACATAAAATATATACAAACATAAAATTTATTTATTTATTTTTTTGAGACAGAGTCTCACTCTGTTGCCCAGGCTGGAGTACAGTGGTACAATCTTAGTTTACTGCCACCTCTGCCTCCCAGGTTCAAGTGATTCTCCTGCCTCAGCCTCCCAAGTAGCTAGGCTTATAGGTGGGTGCCACCATGCCCGGATAATTTTTGTATTTTTAGTAGAGACAGGGTTTTGCCATGTTGGCCAGGCTGGTTTCGAACTCTTGACCTCAAGTGA
>NW_016805008.1:2703042-2704774 GCF_001698545.2 Rhinopithecus bieti
GATAATCTATTTTTAAAGCTCCTGAGGTTACAGTGTGCAGCTGAGGTTGGAAACCACTGCAGTAGCTCCAACATTCTATGATTCTTTGTATATATTACTCCTTAAGTCGAATTAAGCATATAGTGATTGAGGCTAAATATTACTAGCTAAATAAATGTGCTAAATATTACAAATATAGGGACTAGTAATATGAGGAATATTTAGATTTTTCTGACCCTAAAAATGTGTCATTTGGCTGGGAGACATACAAGTGATCTGATATGTTAATGAACACATTGGTAGCACAGAATGCTGCAAAAGCAGACAGAAGGCTTTCAACTAAGTCTGATGCTTAGGGAAAGATTGCAAGAGATCAAACCTGACCACTGAAGGAAAGGTAGGGATTAATCAAGAGGGGAAGGCTTGTAATCAGAAAAGACAAAATGTGCTAAAGTCCAAGGACATGGGAAAATCTAGTTCACCAGAGTCCTGCAAGTGATTCACTAAAGTTGTAGCACAGCCAGAGGTAGGAGAGTTTAGCAGTTTCTGGAGACAGAGCAGTTACTACAGTTCAGTGGCTGAGAGCAAGGATTTTGAGCCAGAAAATCTGGTTTAAATTCTGGTTTTGTCACACACAGCCTCTCTCTGCGACTTGAGAAAATAACTTGTTCACACTCAATTTTCTTATCTGTAAAGTAGGGACAATACCTGTCTTATAAAATAACTATGAAGATTAAGTGAGGCAAAATGAGACAACATACATACAGCTCTTTTTTTTTTTCCACCCAGGCTGGAGTGCTGTGGCGGGATCTCAGCTCACTGCAAGCTCCGCCTCCCGGGTTCACGCCATTCTCCTGCCTCAGCCTCCCGAGTAGCTGGGACTACAGGCGCCGCCACCTCGCCCGGGTAGTTTTTTGTAGTTTTAGTAGAGACGGGGTTTCACCGTATTAGCCAGGATGGTCTCGATCTCCTGACCTCATGATCCGCCCGTCTCGGCCTCCCAAAGTGCTGGGATTACAGGCTTGAGCCACCGCGCCCGGCCACATACAGCTCTTAACACAGTGCCTGGTAGATTGCAACCAAAAAATACATCCAACAGAGCAAGTTCATTGCAGCCTTTCTTTGTGTATTTCAATTTTAATGGCTATACAGTACTGACATTGTATTTAAACCTTTTTTAATGTAATTATTATTTTCACAAGAAAAAATTCAAATAGTAAAACAGGTTATTCAGGGAAAAGTGAAGAGATCTTCCTCAAACCCTTGTGTCTTTTATACTATTTGTTTTTCCTAGAGGCAACCAGGATATACCATTTTTTAACATGCCCTCTAGAGATATTCTGAAGTACATTTGATATAGCAATAAATTAGAAACAATAAAAATGTTCATTACTTTGGGAAATGTCTGTGGAATAGCCACCCTTTGGATATTATGTGGCAATTTAAAAAAACAGGCTGCAGGCCGGGCGCGGTGGCTCAAGCCTGTAATCCCAGCACTTTGGGAGGCCGAGACGGGCGGATCACGAGGTCAGGAGTTCGAGACCATCCTGGCTAACATGGTGAAACCCCATCTCTACTAAAAAATACAAAAAGCTAGCCGGGCGAGGTGGCTGGCGCCTGTAGTCCCAGCTACTCGGGAGGCTGAGGCAGGAGAATGGCGTAAACCCGGGAGGCGGAGCTTGCAGTGAGCTGAGATCTGGCCACTGCACTCCAGCCCGGGCGACAGAGCGAGACTCCGTCTCAAAAAAAAAAA
>NW_016805008.1:2706643-2710346 GCF_001698545.2 Rhinopithecus bieti
TTAGCCAGGATGGTCTCGATCTCCTGACCTCGTGATCCGCCCGTCTCGGCCTCCCAAAGTGCTGGGATTACAGGCTTGAGCCACCGCGCCCGGCGATGGGGTTTCATCATATTGGCCAGGCTAGTCTCAAACTCCTGATCTCAAGAGATCCGCCCACCTGGGCCTCCCAACTTTTTTTTTTTTTTTTTTTTTTTTTTGAGACGGAGTCTTGCTCTGTCGCCCGGGCTGGAGTGCAGTGGCCGGATCTCAGCTCACCGGGTTTACGCCATTCTCCTGCCTCAGCCTCCCGAGTAGCTGGGACTACAGGCGCCAGCCACCTCTCCCGGCTAGCTTTTTGTATTTTTTAGTAGAGACGGGGTTTCACCGTGTTCGTCAGGATGGTCTCGATTTCCTGACCTCGTGATCCGCCCGTCTCGGCCTCCAAAAGTGCTGGGATTACAGGCGTGAGCCACCGCGCCCGGCCCAGATTTCTTTTCTGTTTCCTTTTTCTTTTTTTTTGAGACGGAGTTTTACTTTTGTCACCAGGGCTGGAGTGCAATGGCTCAATCTCAACTCACTGTAGCCTCTGCCTTCTGAGTTCAAGCAATTCTGCCTCAGCCTTCCAAGTAGCTGGGATTACAGGTGCCCACCACCAAGTCCAGCTAATTTTTTTGTATTTTTAGTAGAGATGGTGTTTCACCACGTTGGCCAGGCTGTTCTCAAACTCATGACCTCAGGTGATCCGCTTACTTCAACCTCCCAAACTGCTGGGATTATAGCCGTGAGCCACCACGCCCGGCCTTCTGCTTTCTTTTTTTTGTTTGAGGTGGGTAGTAATGGAAGAGAATGCATACTTGTCACACTAATGATACTAATGATATCTAAATCAGATAATATAATACATATGCCATGTTACATGACACGCCTAGTGAAGTTCAGGATGGTATAAGTTGTCTAAACATGTTAATATTTGATCATAAAGATATATTTATGTATTATATTTATATAATAAATTATATTGTCATAATAAACATTCTATATTTAGTTTCATATAGGTTCAGGGCAGGTTGTGCTACCAAATGAGTTTATGCCAAACTTACAGAAAGATATTTTATTGGCCGGGCGCAGTGGCTCACACCTGTAATCCCAGCACTTTGGGAGGCCGAGACGGGCAGATCACGAGGTCAGGAGATCGAGACCATCCTGGCTAACATGGTGAAACCCCATCTCTACTAAAAATACAAAAAACTAGCTGGGCCTGGTGGCAGGCCCCTGTAGTCCCAGCTATTCTGGAGGCTGAGGCAGGACAATGGCGTGAACCTGGGAGGCGGAGCTTGCAGTGAGCCAAGATCCAGCCTGGGAGACAGAGCGAGACTCACTCTCAAAAACAAAAAAACAAAGATATTTTATTACACACATTTGGTCATGGACTCTTATTCTCTCTCTCTCTCTCTCTAATACACATAAATGTGTATGTGTTTGTATATTGTATGTATATATATCATATACATATGTATATATAAACATACACACACACTTACGTACAGTTCTTATATCCTATATATGTTTCCTATGTCTAGCCAAAGGTGTTAGTCAGTAATTTTATTATTTAATAAACAATTGAATTTAATGTCCTTTTTCATTCACATGTTTTGTTTGGCTGTGAAGGGCATTTTTCTCTTCTGTCAAGGTGCAGTGTGGGAACATCGGTGATTTGAAGAAATAATTAGGCTTTCTTTTTCTTAGCAATTCTGCTGTATCAGTGGGGAATGGAAACGACCATTAAGAACACTCCCAAAGCATAAACTTTACAAACAGACAGAGTCTAATTTGAATCCCAGCTCTACTGTTAGTTGGCACACTAATGACATGTCAACAGGGGCTCATGTAAGTCCACCTTGGATACAAGTAGATTGTCAATTGTAGAAGCTGGTTAGTGATTAACTGGGAAAGAGGAAAAGAATAGTGGCTGGAAGAGCAAAATTCGGAAAGTAGCCAGATTGTAATATTTTATTTCTTTTCTTTTCTTTTCTTTTCTTTCTTTCTTTCTTTTTTTTTTGAGACGGAGTCTCGCTCTGTTGCCCAGGCTGGAGTGCAGTGGCCCGATCTCTGCTCACTGCAAGCTCTGCCTCCCGGGTTCACGCCATTCTCCTGCCTCAGCCTCCCAAGTAACTGGGACCACAAGCACCCACCACCACGCTCAGCTAATTTTTTGTATTTTTAGTAGAGACGGGGTTTCGCCATGTTAACCAAGATGGTCTCGATCTCCTGACCTCGTGATCTGCCTGCCTCGGCCTCCCAAAGTGCTGGGATTACAGGCATGAGCCACTGTGCCCCACCTGTAATGCTTTGTTTCTTGATTTTGGTGGTTGTTGCACCAGTATGTGAAGTGTGATTATTCATCAGGCTGTATAACCTATGCACAGTGTCTTTCTGGGTGTACTATTTATGTATGTATTATTTAATAAAATGTTTATAAGAGTGATAGTCTGAATCTTTGTGTCCCCCACAAACTGATATGTTGAAACCTAATCCCCAGGCAAATGGTATTAAGAGGTGTGGCCTTTGAAAGACAATTAGGTCAGGAGGGCTCCATGCTCGGGAATGGGATCGTAATCCTTACAAAAAGGGCTTGAGGGAGCTTGTTTGCCCCTTCTGTCACATGAGGATACAGAGAAGGAACCATCTTTGAAGCACAGAAGAAGCCCTCACGAGACACTGAACCTGCTGGCACTTTGACCTTAAACTTCCCACCCTCCAGATCCATGACCAATAAATTTATGTTGTTTTAAAATTACCCAGCCTAGGCCAGGCACGGTGGCTCATGCCTGTAATCCCAGCACTCTGAGAGGCTGAGGTGGGCAGAACACTTGAGGCCAGGAGTTTGAGACCAGCCTGGTCAATAAGGTGAAACCTCATCTCTACTAAAAATACAAAAATTAGCCAGGTGTGATGGCAGGAGCCTGTAATCCCAGCTGCTCGGGAGGCTGAGGCACAAGAATCGCTTGGATCCTGGAGGCAGAGGTTGCAGTGAGCCAAGATAGCGCCACTGCACTCTAGCCTGGGTGACAGAGTGAGACGCTGTCATGCTACTTTTGAAGTTCTGGGGTGTAAGTCACCACTACTTAGATGTGATTACCATGAAATAGTAAAAACAACTGCATAAATGGTTTAGTTTTTTATTACATGAATGTATTAAAAACAACTCAAAAGAAAAATTACCAGCATCATATATACACATTTTTTACTCTGAAGACTAGTGTTTTATGAAACACAGTTTAAGAAATGTTGGTTTAGGCCAGGCGTGGTGGCTCGTGCCTGTAATCCCAGCACTCTGGGAAGCTGAGGTGGGCAGATCACCTGAGGTCAGGAGTTCAAGACCAGCCTGGCCAATATGGTGGAACTCTGTCTCTACTAAAAATACAAAAATTAGCCGGGTGTGGTGGTGCACACCTGTAATCCCAGCTATTTGGGAGGCTGAGGCAGGAGAATTGCTCCAACCCAAGGCACAGAGGTTGCAGTGAGCCAAGATTATGCCACTGCACTCCAGCCTGGGTGACAGAGTGAGACTCAGTCTCAAAGAAAAAAAAGAAAAGAAGAAATGTTGGTTTAGATTTCAATCTTTTGGGTAAAAGGAAGCCATTTAGTATTTTAAGAATGAGAATGACAGTCTCTTGTTTTTTTTTTTTTTTTTTTGAGACGGAGTCTGGTTCTGTCGCCCAGG
>NW_016805008.1:2711961-2715247 GCF_001698545.2 Rhinopithecus bieti
TTTTTAGTAGAGACGGGGTTTCACCATGTTAGCCAGGATGGTCTTGATCTCCTGACCTCGTGATCCGCCCGTCTCGGCCTCCCAAAGTGCTGGGATTACAGGCTTGAGCCACCGCGCCCGGCCCCGGCTGTATTTTTAAAGTAGAGACAGGGTTTCACCACGTTGGCCAGGCTGGTCTTGAATTCCTGATCTCAAGTGATCCACCCACCTTGGCCTCCCAAAGTGCTGGGATTACAGGTGTGAGCCACTGCACTTGGCCTATGCAATTCTTTTCAATATTTCATGATAACCACTTCTAAGTATTGGTGACCTATATCTCAGGACTTCAGAAGTAGCATCAGAGACCTCCTAATAAAAAACATGGCATCTTCATTTTGCACACTGACTCCTGCTATTCCCAGCTTCTGGGAGTGCCATTGGCAAATCGTCTTCAGTTACCAGCCTCTTCATGGATTGCCTCAATTGCAGAGAAACCTTTCCCATATCTAATGAGTGGTCAGGAGGGCTTCATGGCTCCGTGGCTCCAGAGCTAAGCTCCATAGGTTTAGCTTCATGTGTGCGCGACCTGTGCAGTCACACAGAAGGGGGCCAGTGCATGGTGTAATGTTTCCTGTCACCTTCTTACAATTTGTAATTTTTAAACAAGGAGTTCTGCATCTTCGTTTCGCCCTGGGCCCTGGAGATCATATAGCCATTACTAATATGGTAGTATAAAGGCCTTGCCATATGAGCTCATCTCAGAGTAACTCTGAAAAGTTACTCCAGCTTCGGAGCTCTCCATGGAGTCAGGTGAGGCAGTTATTGGACCTTCATTACAGTTTGACTCCATTTCTCTTCCTGTCCAGTCCTGCCTGTTTCCTCTTCCCTCTTCAGGTATTGGTCCCAAGGACTCTCCTTAATAAACTGCCTGCTCACAAACCTCCATTTCAGAGTTTGCTTCCTTGGGAACTCAGCGTGCAACCGTGACATTTGGCTGTGGAAGCTGACCGTGAAAGAGGAGTCAAGGACACCCCTGACATGTTTTGTTTTGACTTAGTGGATGATGGTGCCATTCACAGATGAGGGGGCCCAAAAGAGGAAACATTTTGGAAGGAAAAAATAATGAAGTTGTTGTATTAGAATTTAATACTTCAGTTTTGTATGTTTAATTTTGATATGACTGAAGGCCATCCAGGTAGGGACGGGATATTAATCTGGAGTTCCACAGAGACATTTGGGCTGGGGTCTTGAGCTTATTCTAAAGAGTAAATGTCATTGTTTACGAATGATAAACAAAGAGGGGCTAAGAAGAGACAATCTTGTGGCCGGGCGCGGTGGCTCAAGCCTGTAATCCCAGCACTATGGGAGGCCGAGACGGGCGGATCACGATGTCAGGAGATCGAGACCCTCCTGGCTAACACGGTGAAACCCCGTCTCTACTAAAAAATACAAAAAAACTAGCCAGGCGAGGTGGCGGGCTCCTGTCGTCCCAGCTACTCGGGAGGCTGAGGCAGGAGAATGGCATAAACCCGGGAGGCAGAGCTTGCAGTGAGCTGAGATCCGGCCACTGCACTCCAGCCTGGGCGACAGAGCGAGACTCCGTCTCAAAAAAAAAAAAAAAGAGACAATCTCCATCTAAGAACTGAGCAAAAGGATCCAGCAAAAGGATGGAGAAGGAATAGCTTGGGAGAAAGAAAGAGAGTCAGGAGAGAATGTGCATGGATGGAAGCCTGAGTGAAGTGAACTAAAATGAATGATATTTGGAGGTAAGAAAGGGGAGACCAATGACCCATGGCATTTTATCCTGAAATGTGGCCATGAAAGGAAGGCAAGGGACTGGGACAACTGGAAAGGTGATAAGGTCAAGGAAGAGAGTTTTAAAATTATTTTTGTTAAGATGAAAGACATCTGAGAGTGCTTATTTTGTAAAATAAGACAAAACTGTACACTTTTCATAGAAGAGGACTGATTAGATTCAGAATGACTGACAAAATTAAGTGATAGCTCTTCTGTTAGTCTTCAAATCAAGCCTTCACTATTTTCTCCCTCTCTCCCCTTAAAATAGCGGTCTTGGCTGGGCGCAGTGCTTCACGCCTGTAATTCCAGCACTTTGGGAGGCCGAGGCAGGTGGATCACCAGGGCAGAAAATCGAGACCATCCTGGCCAACATGGTGAAACCCCATCTCTACTAAAAATACAAAAATTAGCTTGGTGTGGTGGCACATGCCTGTAATCCCAGCTACTTGGGAGGCTGAAGCAGGAGAATCTCTTGAACCAGGGAGTTGGAGGTTGCAGTGAGCCAAGATTGTACCACTGCACTCTAGCCTGATGATAGAGCGAGACTCCGTATCAAAAAAGAAAAAAAAAAAGTAGTCTTCAGTTATAATGTTTTCTATGTGGAAATTTTCTGAAAATTCTTCAAAAAGAAGTGCTTCTTTTATGCCATAGGAAATGGTGAGACCAGTATACCCAATTCATCCTGGTTTCACAGACTTGCAGAGTGGCAAATCACTAGAGGGCAAACATCACACTGCCTTAGAAATGGAGCTGGTATTGGTGAATTCAAGAAGAGCAAAGAAGAGGACCAAAAGGAGGAGGAAGAGGGAAGATTTCAATGCTGTGCAGTGGTGCTCAGGTCTAGGTCAAGAACAATGAGTCTCATATGGTCGTCTCTTGACTTTGGCTATCATGGTAGGGCTTTACTGACAAGCTGGGTAATAACAGGGAAATCCTATTCCTTTTGCCTTCAAAATTTATTTTGTCTGTATTTCATTTCACTCAATTCATTTCTTATTTCAGCAATATTTGTTGAACACTGTCACGATTAATCAGGCACACCGGGTGCTGGTGACAAGAACAGTGAACAAAACGGACAAAAATTCTTATAATCATGGAGCATATATTATAGTATGCAGATAAAAAATAAGTGAAATAAGCTAACGCATACAGTATGCTGCAAGCTGTAAGCTGTTGTATGTTGTGGAGAAAATAAAGCAGGGAAAAAGGAGTCAGAGAATGGTGGAGGGGGTTGCAGTCAGACTACCTGCTTAGCTGTGTCCCGCAGAAGGATATTTGGGCAGAGATAAGTATGAGCTGACATCGAGCCATCTTCTGGTGAGAAAGTGCCTTTTTCTGAGTAATGACAGGGCTCCAAAAGCCTCAGGTAGTGAGCAAAATGCTAATCTCTGCCTTTAAATGGGACACTTTCGAAATGTCCTTCTGGAGATATTGAGTTCTTAAGCTTTTGAATGCATTGGATATAAGCTTTTGCCAAGATTTTAAATTTTTTTTTTTTTTTTTTTTTTTT
>NW_016805008.1:2719365-2728392 GCF_001698545.2 Rhinopithecus bieti
GGGGGTGGGGGGTGGGGTGGGGAAAGGCTTTCAGACATTTCATAAAGTTTTAAATTTGAAGCATCCTTTGTCAATAGCTCCCCTATCCTCCCCCGACACACAGGTGCACACACCCTACCGCCACCGCCACTAAAAATTGAATAGAGAGTAAATGTCCCAGCTTAGCTAGGCTAGAGCAATTAAAATGTCATTAGATACTAGACAGATTAATGTTTATGCTAATGATCAACACAAAGAGATTTGGGAATCAAGCCTTGCCCTCAACTATTCTGAAGTGGGCTAGTGCAAATGGACTCAGGCCCTGGAGCAAAAGTTGGGGCCGGGGGCCATGGTGAGTGCTGGAATACATCACAGATATTATATTTTATTGTATAATTAAGTTGCTAGTTCAGTGGTGAGAGCCTGAGGCATGAATTAGAGTAACTGGTGATAGTTCTCCCTGGGAATGCTCCAGCCTTAGCTAACCTGGGGCATTTACTTTCTATTCACTTTCAGTGGTGGTGGTGATGGGGTGTGTGTGCTGTAGAAGAAACTGATAATTTGGTAAATAGATAATTTTTGTAGAAAGCCACAAAATGACCCTGTGAATTTCTTCTAATTTCCAAATGCTTCTGATTTGCTTTCATTCCTGGACGTCTAGTCATATCTCCTTTGTTATTAGTACTTCTATTGTTTATTTAGAACTGAAATACATTTAAGTATAACTAAACATATGTAAAATATTATTCATGCTGGCTATTTTTTTTTCTCCTAGAATAGTAATTAAAAAAACAAACTCAAAAAGCAAAGGGAAAACAGCATAGGCTTTGTAGCCAGACAGACCTGAGTTTAATTCTCCACTCCACCTGCATGTCATGATTATTTATGGTTCTGGGGCAGGTCAGCTTTATGTTGGCATGTCAGCAAGTTCAGAGTCTCTGTGCACCTTATTTTCATATGTATGTGTGTGTGTGTGTGTGTGTGTGTGTGAGAGAGAGAGAGAGAGAGAGAGAGAGACAGACAGACAGACAGTGTCTTGCTCTGTTGCCCAGGCTAGTGATGGTGTGATCTCGGCTCACTACAGTCTCAACCTCCAGGTCTCAAGCAGTCCATCCGACCTCAGCCTTCGACCTCAGCCTCCTGAGTAGTTGGGACTACAGGTGCATGCTACAGCACCCAGTTGATTCTTTTCTTTTCTTTTCTTTTTTTTGTAGAGATAAGGTCTCACGATGTTGTCCAGGCTAATCTTGAACTCTTGAGCTCAAGCTATCCACCAACATTGGCCTCCCAAAGTGCTGGGATTATAGGCCAGAGCCACCACACCAGGCATTTTTATCATCTTTTAAGTCGCTATAAAAATATTTATCTTCCAAAGGTTTTGATAAAATTAAAACACATAGAATTGTTCACAGCAAATAGTAGAAGAGAAGTTTAGTTTTCTCATGTCCCTCTCTAACTCCATCTTTTGGTCTTACAAAAGATGCCCTGCTAACTTTCAAACTTTTCCTGGTGAGTTCAAGTCTCAAACATCAATTGCCTCATTATAATTAGGCCCTCATAACCATTTATTCTTTGGGAAACTCAAGGTCACTCTTTTGAGGTTTGGTTATTTATTTATTTTTTTTCACTGCGGCTTTCTTTTCATTTCTACTGCCCAGCAGGACTGGGAGGAGATGGCAGTACCCAGTTACATGCTTCACATCCACTGGTCAAAGTATAGGCTTGTTCGTAATGGATTATACTGAGAAATATAGCAAATGACTCTGTGTTCTGTGACTCCTGTCCCTCCATACACCCACCTGCTTACTTCCTGTCACGGCTATGAACTATGAAACTTGGTGGGCTGTGAGTTTATAGGTTTCTTTCTTTCTTTCCTTTTTTTTGAGACAGGGTCTTAATCTGTCACTCAGGCAGGAGTGCAATGGTGCAATCACGGCTCACTGCAGGCTTGGCTTCCTGGGCTCAGGTGATTCTCCCACCCTAGCCCCCTGAGTAGCTGGACTACAGAAGTGCACTTGGTTGATTTTTTCGTATTTTTGGTAGAGAGAGGGTTTTGCTATGTTGCCCAGGCTGGTCTTGAACTTCTAGGCTCAAGTGTTCTGCCCATCTCTGCTTCCCACAGTGCTGGGATTACAGGTGAGCCACCACGTCCTTTTGTGATAAAGCTAATTAAGCGAGAGCAATAGAAAAAGCAATAGAGGCCGGGCGCGGTGGCTCAAGCCTGTAATCCCAGCACTTTGGGAGGCCGAGGCGGGCGGATCACGAGGTCAGGAGATCGAGACCATCCTGGCTAACACGGTGAAACCCCGTCTCTACTAAAAAAATACAAAAAACTCCGGAGTAGTCCCAGCTACTCCGGAGGCTGAGGCAGGAGAATGGCGTAAACCCGGGAGGCGGAGCTTGCAGTGAGCTGAGATCTGGCCACCGCACTCCAGCCTGGGTGGCAGAGCAAGACTCCGTCTCTCAAAAAAAAAAAAAAAAAAAAAAAAAAAAAAAAAAGAAAAGCAATAGAGAAAGCATTCTCTCCCCTGCCCCCATTAATTATCACTTAATTAAAACTATTCCCATTTTCTAGATGAATAAATTGAACCTGTTGACAAACGTGTACGGCTGCTTTGAAAGGCATGGGAATGCCTTTAAACCTTAAGCACATGCTCCATTTTTTTGGTGTTAAAACATGGTGCTCATGCCTGTAATCCCAGCACTTTGGGAGGCCGAGGTAGGCAGATTGCTTGAGGTCAGGAGTTCAAGACCAGCCTGACCGACACGATGAAACCCTGTCTCTACTAAAAATACAAAAGTTAGCTAGGCGTGGTGGTGGGTGCCTGTAATCCCAGCTACTCGGGAGGCTGAGGCAGGAGAATCGCTTGAACCCAGGAGGGGGAGGTTGCAGTGAGCCGAGACTGGGCCATTGCACTCTAGTCTAGGCAACAAGAGTGAAACTCCGTCTCAAGAAAACAAAAACAAAAACATAGCTACTTATCTGCATTATCACAACATGAAGCTGAGTACACTCCAGCTAGCACAGCCATTTTTAGTGAACAGTTTCAGCCTGGATCATAATTCCCTCAGGCTCAATTCTTTAGGTTTTAGCAGCTTAAGTGTACACAGTATAGAGAAGGGCTTTGTTTGGGGCTTGGAAAACAGGAAATCATTAGGCATCTTTAAAATGTTCAGAATATTTGAATGAATGCAACTGCACTGCAACTTGCTAATGTAAATTATTAGATGAACCCTAAGTAACAACAACAGCTTGGAGAGACTCTAATAGTCCCTCTTTAATTTTGTTGCTGACACCTGGCAACATTTGGAACTATAAATAGAGTAGCAGGGACAGGGAAGAAAGCCAAAGAGATTTCCTGTTGCTGTCTCAATACATAAAATGAGGTCTTTAAAGAAAGAAGAAGAAAAATCACATCTGGAAAAAAATCAGGGGCCCATTCTACTGAAAAATGCACCTGCTATAGGCTCTAGCAGAGTATATTGTAGTTTAAACACCCTGAATTCTGGTTAGATTTGTAGGACTTGCCATAATTATGGGTGAAGCTGCAGGCAGCTGCTTAATCGTTCCAATATTAAAACTTGATTTAGAGCCCCAAGACTCCAGGCTATAAAATTAGGGTGCAGGAGCACTGCCTCCTCTGTTTGGGTTTCCATCCCAATTATCCAACATTGGATAAAGCAGAGGGAGTATAACAAAGAAGGGAGGTAGAGGGTTACAAAATGGACTTGACTGGGTCCTGGGTAAGGATCTAATTAGTGGTGTCAGCAAAGTAACCTATAGCCAGAGGGTATTCTAAAAATTCTGCTTAATAGATAGACTATTAAATTTACTACCAGGCAGACAGAAACAGAATCTCTGCCTCTGTCTCATGTGAATTGGCTTCTTCCTTAATTCTCCCTCTTTCAGAAATCTATGAATATATGAAGCAGAAATCATGACTTTTGGTAGACTGAATCATCTGTTAGCAATTGTGAAGGTGTCAAGAGCATAAACCGAGAACGTTAAGCAGACTGGGCTTCAGTCTCAGCCCTGCTTCCACTAGCCTTGTGATTTTTTTTTTTTTTTTTTTTTTGATGGAGTTTCACTCTTGTCTCCCAGGCTGGAGTATAGTGGCGAGATCTTGGCTCACTGCAACCTCCACCTCCTAGGTTCAAGCGATTCTCCTGGCTCAGCCTCCGGAGTAGCTGGGATTACAGGTGCGCACCACCATATCTGGCTGGCTAATTTTTTGTAATTTTAGTAGAGACGGGCTTTTGCCATGTTGGGCAGGCTGGTCTTGAACTCCTGACCTCAGGTGATCTGCCCACCTTGGCCTCCCAAAGTGCTGGGATTACAGGAGTGAGCCACCGCGCCCGGCCTAGCCTCATGATCTTACTTAGGCTTGCCAAGTCTTGGTTTCCAAAAATCCTCACCTCATAAATACGCTGTGAGAATTAAATAAGATGATCCCCATCAAGAGCCTAGTGTAGTGCTGATGCTTAACCCCTTTTAGTTTCTTCCCTTTGCCTGAATATTGAGACATTTATTTTTTGGATAAATTTATTTAAGTTTTTTTCTTTATTATTTTAACATTGCTGTAATGCTAGAAGAGAAAAAAAAATCACAATGTTTTCTTACACAGGGGAAACTCCAGCCATCTCAAATTTAGGAGTAAATTTAATGATGCACAAGTCTAAAACGTTTCTCTATAGCCAAGTTTCTAATCCTTGTCTTGTACCAAAGGAGTCTAAGAGATTCGAGCATAATATTCAGCTATTTTAATAGGATTTCTAAGACTGTGAATTGGCTTATTACACAGGAAGCTCCTTTTCTGTTGGGTTGAAAGTCAACAATTTTTCCTGAGGATTATAGGATTACCTTTTATACTGTATTTCATAAACTGTTATAAGAACTAAGGAACTCAATAAATGTTAAATATTGATATCAAATGTGAGTTTTCTTCTTCTTCTTTTTTTTTTTTTTTAGCACAAATGTATTAAACTGTGAATCTTTAAGTTTCTCTATCCAAGTCATCTATCCCAACTTAGTCTAGCAAAAAAAAAAAAAAAAAAGAAAACTCACAAAATCCTTTATTTGCAAGTGGTCAAGCAAAACCAAATTGACACAGAAGAGGGATACCCTCTTCTTTGCGACATTTTCTCTGCACGTGACCCAGCCTGAGCAGGACTCTAGCTTTTATCAGTTTTCTTTTATTAACCTCTGATAGCAGCCTCCACACTAGTTGCTCCAAATGAAATCTTTCCATGCTATGGAGCAGTAAAAGATTCTGTGTGTCACAGAACTTTGCAGGGAAAGTTTCGGTGCATCCATACCAGAAGAAAAGTGATGTTTATTACCACATGTTATCAGTGTTGAGACACACATTTAACATTTCTGAAACTGGGATGTGTCTAGGGCATCATATATGAACGATCTTACTGTCTAGGACATCTTACGTTAATTGTCAGCTGAGGTAGATGTGACTAGTTGCCATTGCCCAGGTATGAGAGTCCTACATTGTTAGGACTTGTTTCGCTCTTGTTGCCCAGGCTGGAGTGCAGTGGTGCAATCTTGGCTCACTGCAACCTCTGCCTCCTGGGTTGAAGTGATCCTTCTGCCTCAGCATCCTGAATAGCTGGGATTACATACCTGTGCCATCACGCTTTGCTAATTTTTTTGTATTTTTAGTAGAGACAGGGTTTCTCCATGTTGGTCAGGCTGGTCTCGAACCCTCAACTTCAGGTGATCTGCCCACCTTGGCCTCCCAAAGTGCTGGGATTACAGGCGTGAGCCACTGCGCCTGGCCGAGTCCCACATTATTATTCCTGGTGGAGTGACTGGGAAACTGCAACTCCTCAGCATTGCAACCAATGGATCATTTCAGGAACATTTGAGAAAGACTGTAAATCCTGGTTGTGGATTAGAAATCTTATACTGACACTTTATAGTGAGATGAGAGAAGTCCCCAGAGATCACAGTGTTCTTTTGCTCTGATGGTATAATGGACAAGATTGGTGGAAAAGCTTGGGCATCAGTAATACTGAGTTGAAAAGTAATTCAGAAAATCCAACCTGTGAATGTGAGGAAATATTAGGAATATCTTGACCAATTTATTTTACTTATATCTTCCTTTTAATAAAAGCACAAGAATGCATGTAGATGGTATTTAAAGCCGTGAGATAGCATGAGATCACCAAAGGAGTGAAGACAAAGGAGGAGGCGGGTGCAGTGGCTCACGCCGGTAATCTCAGCACTTTGGGAAGGTGAGGCTGGCGAATTGCTTGAGCTCTAGAGTTTAAGATCACTCTGGGCATGAACTGGTGAAATTCACATGGTGAAACCCCATCTCTACAAAAAATACAAAAACATTAGCCAGGTGAGATGGCGTGTGCTTGTAATCCCATCCACCTGGGAGGCTGAAATGGGAGGATTGATAGAGCACGTGAGGTCAAGGCTGCAGTGAGCCATGATCCAGCCCTTGTACTCCAGCCTGGGAGACAGTGTGAGACCTTCTCTCAAAACAAAACAAAACAAAACAAAACAAAACAAAACAAAACAAAACACAACAAAACAAAACACCAGAAAAAAACCAAAAAACCAAAGGAGTTAGGTATCCTGAAAGCTAGGACAGAAAGCATTTCAAGAAGGGGAGAGGCATCAAGTTAGTCAGATACTTCAAAGAGGTCAAATATGATGGCTGAGGATTGACTAGTGAATTTAGCTATATGGATGTTACTGAAGACCTGATAGGTGCAGTTTGGTGTTTGCTGTGGGGTTGGCCTGATTGTAGTGGGATCTAAAGAGAATTCTAGGGGAGGAATAGCGGACTGGGAGTATAGATAATTATTTCAAGGAATTTTCCTGTTTTTTATTTGTTTATTTATTTTATTTTATTTTTTTCTGAGACAGAGTCTCTCTCTGTCGCCCAGGCTGGAGTGCAATGACACGATCTCGGCTCACTGCAACCTCCGCCTCCCGGGTTCAAGCGATTCTCCTGCCTCAGCCTCCCGAGTAGCTGGGACTACAAAAGACTGCCGCTACGCCCAAGTAATTGTTTTTGTATTTTTAGTAGAGACGGGGTTTCACCATATTGACCAGGCTGGTCTTGAACTCCTGACCTTGTGATCTGCCTGCCTCGGCCTCCCAAAGTGCTGGGATTATAGGCGCAAGCTACCGCCCCCGGCTAGAATTTTCTTGTGTTTTTAAAAAAGAAGCCTGGGCACAGTGGCTTATGCCGGTAATCCCAGCACTTTGGGAGGCCGAAGGGTGGGGGGTCGGATCACAAGGTCAAGAGATCGAGACCATCCTGGCCAACATGGTGAAACCCCATCTCTACTAAAAATACAAAAATTAGCTGGGCATGCTGGCTCATGCCTGTAGTCCCAGCTACTCGAGAGGCTGAGGCAGGAGAATTGCTTGAACACAGGAAGTGGACGTTGCAGTGAGCCAAGGTCGTGCCACTGCACTCCAGCCTGGTGACAGAGCGAGTCTCCATCTGAAAAAAAAAAAAAAAAAAGAAAGAAAGAAAAGAAGAGAAAAGAGAACATAGCTAGAACAGAAGTAGTTTTGTTTTTGTGTATTGATAGCAAAACAGAGTGTTGATAAAATTATCCAACTGAGGCTGGGTGTGGTGGCTCACTCCAGTAATCTCAGCACTTCTGGAGGCCGAGGCAGGCAGATCACCTGAGGTCAGGAGTTGGAGACCGGCTTGGCCAACATGGCAAAACCCCGTCTCTACTAAAACTACAAAAATTAGCCGGATATGGTGGTGGGAACCTATAATCCCAGCTATTCCAGAGGCTGAGACAGGAGAATCACTTGAACCCAGGAGGTGGAGATTGCACTGAACTGAGATTGCATCACTACACTCCAGCCTGGGTGACAGAGCGAGACACTGTCTCAAAACAAAACAAAACAAAACAGAGCTGCTGAAGTCATTTCTATTTTAGAAAGGTTGTAGGCATGAGTTTTTCTACATATTAACGACAATTTATGGTAATTTGTGAAATGTTTTTCTGTTTCCAGGCTGCGGAGATTGCACTGAACTGAGATGGTGCCACTGCACCCTAGCCTGGGAAATAGAGCAAGACTCCATCTCAAAAAACTAAAGAAAAAAATTGTCCAACTGAAAGAGGAGAAAAAAAATTAGAGAGGAGAGAATTGCCTAGGCTGGTGCAGGTTGTAGTGGGCAAGTGGAAAAATTGGGTTTCGTAAGGAGCTACTGAAAATGCATTTTTCAGACTTGCCAATCATGTTTTGTGCCATTCTCTCCTGTTCTTCTCTTTGCCCGAGTCCATTCTCTTTCATTGATAGCAACTCCCATTTTTATCTATTCAGTAAAGTGTTTTCTTTTTATCCCAGCTCTTGAATTCACAGAGATCTCCCTCTCCTCTGAATTCATTGCTCTTGTAATCTGTTCCATTAAATTGATTATTAGTCATTTTTTCTATGCACAGCTGTCTTTTCCATTAAATTGTAAGCCCCTTGATAGTAGAAATCATGCCCCGTCTATGGTAAGTACCCAGTAAAGCTCACTGACTCTGTCTCTGCCACTTTCACTGAGAATGATTTCCTTCCTTATAATCCCCTAAGGAGAAAATCCTATTATTACTCTCCAGGTGAAGGTCCTTCATGTGTTAAAAAGTACTATTAGACTGCTGCTTGGTCTTATCTATTCCATTCTTTTTTTTAATTCTCTGTTTTCTTTTCTTTTTTTTTTTTTGAGACAGAGCCTATATCTGTCGCCCAGGCTGGAGCGCAGGGGTGCGATCTCGACTCACTGCAACCTCCGCTCCTGGGTTCACTCCATTCTCCTGCCGAGTAGCTGGGACTACAGGCGCCCGCCACAACGCCCGGTTAATTTTTTGTGTTTTTGGTAGAGACGGGGTTTCACCGTGTTAGCCAGGATGGCCTCGATCTCCTGACCTCGTGATCCGCCCGTCTCAGCCTCCCAAAGTGCTGGGATTACAGGCTTGAGCCACCGCGCCCGGCCTATTTATTTACTTTTAAGGAAGCTTTAGGGGATTTGGGATAGCCCTTACTTTTTTTTTTTTTTTTTTTTTTTT
>NW_016805008.1:2730187-2733924 GCF_001698545.2 Rhinopithecus bieti
TTTTTTTTTTTTTTGAGACGGAGTCTCGCTCTGTCGCCCAGGCTGGAGTGCAGTGGCCGGATCTCAGCTCACTACAAGCTCCGCCTCCAGGGTTCACGCCATTCTCCTGGCTCAGCCTCCCGAGTAGCTGGGACTACAGGCGCCCGCCACCTCACCCGGCTAGTTTTTTGTATTTTTTTTTTTTAGTAGAGACGGAGTTTCACCGTGTTAGCCAGGATGGTCTCGATCTCCTGACCTCGTGATCCGCCCGTCTCGGCCTCCCAAAGTGCTGGGATTACAGGCTTAAGCCACCGCGCCCGGCCTTATTCCCATATTCTTTTTTTCTTTTCTTTTCTTTTGAGATGGAGTCTTACTCTGTCGCCCTGGCTGGAGTGCAGTGGCGCGATCTCAGCTCACTGCAAGCTCCGCCTCCCAGGTTCAGGCGATTCTCCTGCTTCAGCCTCCTGAGTAACTGGGACTACAGGCACATGCCACCACACCTGGCTAATTTTTGTATTTTTAATGGAGACGGGGTTTCACCATGTTGGCCAGCCTGATTTCAAACTCCTGGCCTCAAGTGATCCATCCGCCTCGAACTCCCAAAGTGCTGGGATTACAGTCGTGTGCCACCATGCCCAACGGGGTTTTGCCATATTGGCCAGGCTGGTCTCGAACTCCTGACCTCAAGTGATCTGGCCGCTTTGGCCTCCCAAAGTGTTGGGATTACAGGCGTGAGCAACCGCGCCCGGCCTCTATTCCCATATTCCTCTCCCTTTTCATCATAATCCTGAAGGAAGAAGTCTAGAAAGAAAAAAAAATGGAAGTAAGGTTTTGGGGGCGCGGGCTGCAGCTTTCGCTGGGCATGTGGTGTGAGCAGCCTGAGCCCTGGGCTTACTTGCGCAGGGCTTTCTTCCCGCCTGTACTTGGCGCTGCTCAGAAATGCGCTTTACTCTTGCACCGCCTGCTGGGCTCACCACTAGGCGCCTCGGCTCCGAGGAGCGGAAAATGCCGTGTGTTTCTAGGGAGGTGAAAATGGAACCCTCCACCGAAAGGCAACATCAGTCATTTAACGTTTTGGCAACGAAAACTGTAAGTCATGAGGCATTAGGTGGAGGTATACACAGTGCAATTCCAACAGAAAAAGTGGACGGAACATTTTGTTACGTTGCTACTTACAGAGATACCTTTGGGCTTGATTAGATAGAAAACCTGACAAACAACCTGTTAAAAGATTTTAAAATTTTCTACATTCAAAAGAAAACTTCAAAGAATTTTCCTGGAATGTTGAGGAGTACTTCAAAGCTACTCCAGAGTGCTGGATAGCAGCAAAGGAAACAGAAAAATTAAATAGGAATCTGGTCCATGATGAAACATGGACATATTCCTGGTTGGGCACAAGAAGAGAAAAATTACAAATAGCATTACTGTCATTCCTCTGTGGTTAATTATGAATTTGCAATTGCTCTGGTACTAAAGCATCATCCTGAGGATCCTAGGCGTTTGGAAATTAGTGTAGTGCCACTATCAGGTCTCTTGGAACAAATATTGCAGCTTATAGGAACAAATATCAACGGAAACCCATATGAGTTAGGAAGGAAGAAGCATCAACAATATGTTAGACCACATGGACCATTTCAAATAAGAAACCTGCCTACATTGGGCCGGGTGTGGTGGCTCACGCCTGCAATCCCAGCACTTTGGAAGGCTGAGGTTGGAGGATCACTTGAGGTCAGGAGTTCGAGACCAGCCTGGCCAACGTGGCGAAACTCCGTTTCCACTAAAAATACAAAAATTAGCTGAGGGTGGTAGCAGGCTCTTGTAATCCCAGCTACTCAGGAGGCTAAGCCAGGAGAATCGCTTAAACCCAGGAGGCAGAGGCTGCAGAGAGCAGAGTTGCACTACTACACTACAGCCTGGGTGACAGAGCGAGACACCGACTCAAAAAAAAAAAAAAGAAACCTGCCTCCATTGAAGCACAATGATCTGTTGTCCTGGTTTGAAAGTCACAGAGTAGGTAAAGTGGAAGGAATAGTATGGGATTGCAGTCATGGCTGTTTAATTAAGGTCCATTACCATCGTCTATCGTCTTTGTTTACACTGGCCAAATGGAGATGTTTATATGAATTCAAAACCAGTTCTTATCAATATGAAATTTAACAAATATGACTATGCTTTTAGTACTGTTTAATAATTTTTTTAAATCAGAAATTTAGTAGGCTTAAAGATACAATACTTGTCATATAAAGTGCAATTAAAATTAGTTTTATTTATTTATTTTATGGAGACAGGGTCATCCACGCTGGAGTGTAGTGGTGTACTCACAGTTCACTGCAGCCTCGACTTCCCAGGCTTAAATGATCCTCTCACCTCAGCCTCCTGAGTAGCTGGGATTACAGGAGCGTGCCACCATGCCTGGCTAATGTTTTTAATTTTTAAATTTTTTTGGAGAGACAGTGTCTCAGTGTGTTGCCTAGTCTGGCCTTGAACTCCTGGACTCAAGTGATCCTCCTGCTTTGGCCTTCCAAAGTGATGGGATTACAGGGGTGAGCTACCTCGCCTGGCCAGAATTAGTTTATTATTAAAAAAAAAAAAAAAGAAGACAAGCTGCGAAACAGAAAAAAGAATACCTCTGTTAAAAACTGCAAAAGACGACTGGGTGCGGTGAATCGTTTGAACTCAGGAGTTCAAGACAAGCCTGAGCAACATGGAGAAACCCCGTCTCTACCAAAAATACAAAAATTAGCTGGGCATGTTGGTGTGCCTGTGGTCCCGGATACTTGGGAGGCTGAGGCTGGAGGATGGCTTGAGCCCAGGAGGTGGAGGTTACAGTGAGCTGAGATCATGCCACTGCACTCCAGCCTGGGCAACACAGTGAGAACCCATTTCAAAAAAAATTACAAAAGACTGGGAGAAAGCAGAAACAAGAATTGGGAAGTCTGTGCTATGTGTAGAATCTTCCTGTTCCACTAATAAGGGAATGTGATCTTTGATCGATTGAGGATAGGGAACATATAATGGAAGCATTAAAGGGGTGTGTCTTCCTTACTTTTTGCCTCCACTCTACACTTTTAGGTCAGACATTCCCCGAGAGGGGTATTATCAGGCCTAGAGTAGAGACAGATGAGAGGTGGTTGAAATTACTCTATTGTATAACATAATTAATATAAGCAGTGACTCTATGGGATCCTTTAAAACTTTTATTTTCTGGGTAAACATTTGATCTTTTGTATCTGGGCCAGTGCTGGAAGTAGTGACTGCTTCCCACTCTTTCTGCTTTTCTTCTCTTGATCACCAGTGGCAGGAGGGTGAGGCTAGGTAGGAAGGAAAGGTTGATGTAGACTCTGGACGTGCCCAGGGAGGGTTTGGGTTGTAGCTGGTCCTCTAATTCCACCTAGAGGTAAGAACTGGATGTGGTCAAGGAGAATCCTCTCGCTACTGCTCTCTTGGCCACAAGCTGGCAGGCTCCTGTTTTACTAAGGAACACGAAAAAGTCCAGAAGAAGGCTTATACACACACACACACGATCATATTTTTTGGTTCATTTTAAAATTTTTTATTGTCATATAATATACACAATAAAGTATACCAACCTCAAGTGCTCCATGAACTTTTACATGTGGAAACACCTTTTAACCACAATTCGGTTAAAATTATCTGAATATGGCCGGGCGCGGTGGCTCAAGCCTGTAATCCCAGCACTTTGGGAGGCCGAGACGGGCGGATCACGAGGTCAGGAGATTGAGATCATCCTGGCTAAC
>NW_016805008.1:2734710-2739059 GCF_001698545.2 Rhinopithecus bieti
TTTTTTGAGATGGAGTCTCGCCCTGTCACCCAGGCTGGAGTGCAGTGGCGTGATCGTGGCTCACTGCAATCTCTGCCTCCCAGGTTCAAGCGATTCTCCTGCCTCAGTCTCCCAAATAGCTGGGATTATAGGCACGTGCCACCACACCCAGCTATTTTTTTGTAGTTTTAGTAGAGACAGGGTTTCACCGTGCTGGCCAGGATGGTCTTGATCTCCTGACTTCGTGATCCACCCACCTTTGCCTCCCAAAGTGCTGGGATTACAGGTGTGAGTCACCCGGCCTGGCCCACAATATACATATTTTCCCCTACCTGCTTTTAAATTTTCCATGTGTCATGAATATCGTGTCATGGCATACTCTGAAAACAAAATTCAGATTCCTGGCATCTACAGAAAACCTCATGAACAAAACCTTTAAGAGTAAAACTTAGAAATCCGTATTTTTTAAAAGGACCCCAGGGAATTTTGCTGTAAAAACTAGATTTGAAGCACAGGCCATGATTAACTCCCGGAGAGCAGAGACTAGATTCACACATATTTTGGCTGAACGACTCCTGTGTACTCTTGACTCTGTTAAGTGAATTTTAATGGTTCTGCTTTCTCCTCCATATTGATTTTCTAGACCAGATTTTATGTTTGACCCCTCCGGAGAAATGAGGAGGAAAATCTTGGTCAAAGATAACTTCATTGATACCATTTTAAACACAAAATAACTCAGGGATCAATTGAGTGTCCCTAGAAAGTGTGTTGATACCTTTTTCTCTCCTGCTGTCTTTGTCAGATCATTTAGTTATAAGGTATTAATAATCGAAGCTGGATTGATCGAAACAGAGACATTAGATTTAGTTTTTCACTGGGAAAACTAAGTGTGTGTCGGGATAGGGACTGTTAAAAAATAACACCCTATTATCAGGAAACTTAAAAAGCACATAGCAAAGAGAATTTCAGTGGCCCAGAAAGCCTGGAAAGAAGTAAAAGCACTGGCAAAGATTTACTTTGCAATTTATAGTAAATATGGGATTTTTTTTTTTTTTTTTTTTTTTTAGAAAGAGTTTTGTTTTGTTGGCTCCGCCGGGGTGCAATGGCAAATGTTTGGCTCATTGCAACCTCTACCTCCCACGCTCAAGTGATTCTCCTGCTTCAGCCTCCTGAGTAGCTGGGATTACAGGTGCTTGCCAACACACCTGGTTATTTTTGTGTTTTTAGTAGAGACGGGGTTTCACCATATTGGCCAGGCTGGTCTGAAACTCCTGACTTCAAGTGATCCGCTGACGTTGACCTGCCAAAGTGCTGGGATTATAGGCGTGAGCCTCTGCCCTGGCCAAATATGGGATTGTTGATGTAACTTTTTTTGAGACCGAGTTTCACTCTTGTTGCCTAGGCTGGAGTGCAATGGCGCGATCTCAGCTCACCGCAACCTCCGCCTCCCTTGTTCAAGCGATTCTCCTGCCTCAGCCTCCCGAGCAGCTGGAAATACAGGCATGCGCCACCATTCCCGGCTACCTTTGTATTTTTAGTAGAGACGGGGTTTCGCCATGTTGGTCAGACTGGTCTCGTACTCCTGACCTCAGGTGATCCGCCTTCCTGGGCCTCCCAAAGTGCTGGGATTACAGGCATGAGCCACCATGCCTGGCTTGCATTACTTTCTTTGGACTGCGGTAAGAAATTACCACAAGCTCAGCAGCTTAAAGCAACCGAAATTTATTCTCTCACAGTTCTGGAGGTTAGAAGTCTGAAGTCAAGATGTTGGCAGGGGTGGTTCCTCCTGAGGGCTTTGAAAAGGATCTGTTCCATGCCTCTTTTCTAGCTTCTGGTGGTTGCAGGCAATTCTTGGAGTTCCTTGGCTTGTAGATGCATCACTCCCTATCTCTGCCATTGTCTTCACGAAGCATGCTCCCCATGTGTCTGTATGTCTCTGTGTCTTTTTTTTTTTTTTTTTTTTTTTTTTTTTTTTTTTTTTTTTTTGAGACGGAGTCTCGCTGTGTCGCCCAGGCTGGAGTGCAGTGGCGCGATCTCGGCTCACTGCAAGCTCCGCCTCCCGGGTTCCCGCCATTCTCTCGCCTCAGCCTCCGAGTAGCTGGGACTACAGGCGCCCGCCACCGCGCCCGGCTAGTTTTTTGTATTTTAGTAGAGACGGGGTTTCACCGTGTTAGCTAGGAGGGGCTCGATCTCCTGACCTCGTGATCCACCCACCTCGGCCTCCCAAAGTGCTGGGATTACAGGCTTGAGCCACCGCGCCCGGCCTGTCTCTGTGTCTTTACAGGGCCTTCTTAAAAGGACACCAGTCATTGGTTTATGGACTACCCTACTCCAGCATGATGTCATCTTAACTAATTACATCTGCAAAAATCCTACTTCCAAACAAGGTCACATTCTGAGATTCATGATGTGAATGAATCATCTCAGACATGAATTATGTCTGAGATTCATGACATGAATTTTGGGGAGACACTATTATTGTCATTATTATTTTAGAGATGGGGTCTTACTATGTTGCCCAGTCTGGATTACAGTGGTATGACCATGGTGCACTGCAGCCTTGAACTCCTGGGCTCAAGCCATCCTCCTGTCTAAGCCTCCTGATAGGTGGGACTACAGGCACATGCCATTGTGCCAGACTGGGTGGGCACTGTTGAACCCAATACATTACCTACTTTAGCAGACAATCCTACTATAGGCTGAACTAGAGAAACTGGAGCTGATGTTTCTGTACATTCTTTTTTTTTTTTTTTTTGAGATGGAGTCTCTACTCTGTTGCCCAGGCTGGAGTGCAGTGGTGTGATCTCGGCTCACTGCAACCTCTGCCTCCCAGGTTCAAGTGATTCTCCTGTCTCAGCCTCCCTAGTAGCTGGGATTACAGGCATGCACTACCACGCCCAGCTAATTTTTTGTATTTTAGTAGAGACGGGGTTTTGCCGTGTTGCCCAGACTGGTCTCGAACTCCGGAGCTCAGGCAATCCACCTGCTTTGGCCTTCCCAAGTGCTAGGATTACAGGCGTGAGCCACCACACCTGGCCTGTTTCTGCATATTCTTACCAGAAGTTTTAAAAAGGGGAGAGAATATTGTTAGATCCTTTCCTTCTTCTTTTTCCAGAAATGAAGCGTTTGGCCTTCCCTCTGTCTTTGTTACTTTGTTAAGGGAAGAGCAGAAATAGGTGCCTGAGAGACAGCGGCAGCCCTGGCACCGTCTTTCAGGTCTCCACAAGCTCTGTGCTCATAGTTTCTAGTGGCCCTGCTTGGTTTCTCAGCCACCCCTTCCCTAGAATGCTAACCAATACAATTTTTTGGGGGACACCTTTAATTCTCAGTGTGGCCCTGGTAGCGGAGGAAGATAATATGAATTTTTCTTCTTCCTTAAAGAGTTACAGTTAGTTCCTGTTTTGGCTTTTAATTTTCTTTTGGAGTTGCAATCCATATCTTTTCTTTTTTCTTTCCGCTGGTTCCCCCGGGCAAATGTCAGGGCAAGAGTAGCTCCTCTTGCCAAGGATAGCTTCCAGAAGCTGCTTTTGTTGGCTCCTGTATAAGCCAGTTACATAGGTACTTCAAGTTTTTGTTTTTCTCAGCATCATTTCTAGACGTCAGCTTGTTATTATGTTCCTACTGGGCTATTGCTGATGGTATCCATACTATTCCACAGATCATCCAAGGAAAAACTTCACCAGCCTGTGTAACCTTATAGAGTGTCATACGCCCAACTGCTCCAGCTAAACAATTCTTGGAAAATTTGACATCTGTATGTATGAGACTGTGTGTGTGTAAAAGAGAGAAGCACAGGGCTTGTCTGAGTTTGGGCTGCTATAACAAAATGTCATAGACTGAGTGGTGTAAACAACAGACATTTATTTCTCACAGTTCTGGACGCTGAGAAGTCCAATATCAAGGTGTTGGCAGATTCAGTTCCTGGTGAGGGCCCTTTTACTGACTTACAAATGGACACTTTCTATGTTCTCACATGGTTGAGAGGGAGAACAAGGAAAATCTCTGTTGCTTCTTGTAAGGGCATCTCTCCCATCATGAGGACCTACACTCCTTGCCCCATGTAAACCTGATTATGTCTCCAAATCCCCATCTCCAGTGGGATCACACTGGCGGTGAGGGCCTCAACACATGGATTTTGAGGGGACACAATTTAGTTCATAGCAGGGCAGTTTAATATAAAGTGGATGTCATCTTCCGGACTCAGAAAACTTGAAGGCAACAATAAATTTAATGTCGATAGGAAATTATTTCAGTTTTCCTTATTTCCTTAAAAGACTTTTAGGAGATATTTAATGTTCTATTCCTCACATTTTTACTTTTGATGATTTTTAATGAATGGGGAAGAATCACGGCGACCTTCTCTTTTCCTC
>NW_016805009.1:0-2755 GCF_001698545.2 Rhinopithecus bieti
CTTAAAGTGCAGTATTGGGGTCGAAATTACCCGATTTTCCAGGTGTTGTGTGACTCAGTTCGCCTGGCTAGGAAAAGGGGTCCCTTCCCCTTGCACTTCCCAGGTGAGGCAATGCCTCGCCCTGCTTCAGCTCTCCCTGGTCGGGCTGTAGCAGCTGACCAGCACTGATTGTCCGGCACTCCCCAGTGAGATGATCCCAGTACCTCAGTTGAAAATGCAGAAATCACTGGTCTTCTGTGTCGCTCGTGCTGGGAGGTGGAGACTGGAGCTGTTCCTATTCCGGCATTGTTCTTTTCTATGTAATCTTCTTCAGACAGTCTATGTCCTCCAGTTATTTCAGCTGTAGTCCACTGTTACAGTAGAGGATAGTAAGCCATAAAAGAGTGGTATTAGAGCCATAAAGTATTGTTAAGAAGTGTGGAAAAATAACATTCTATAATCTTTTGATTAAAGTTTAGTCTTTTTATTGGGCCTGTATCTTGAGGTTGTGCCTTTTCCAAGTATTTCTCCAATGGTAGAACTATTTTCCCCTCTTTCCCCATTGCCTTCCTGTCTGCAGCATTCCTTCTGTATTCTTCCTACTCTTTGAAGCCCCAGCCTCTGTTGACTATATTTTTCCCCACCTAAGAAGGTGAGTCTAGAAGGTTCAAAGGAACTGGGCTGGGCTTTTTAAGGATGTTTGTGTTGATTCCTGGAAACTGTGATTATGGGGAGATATTATTTCATGCTTATGTTTTATGGCACAGCTGACATTTAAGGGGGACTATCTGGATTGTCATGATTTAATCACATGCATTATTAAATACAGAGAAGTTTTCTTGGCTCATGACGGAAGGAGAAGTAAGGGAGATTTGAAACATGGGAGAAATTTGATGTGGAATTCTTGACTTTGATGATAAAGGAAGCCGTGTAAGAAGAAATTCAGGTAACGACTGGAAGCAGAGGCGTCTGCTTCTGCAGTTGACAGCTGGCAATGATATGGGGGCCTTAGAACTGCAACCAGAAGAAACTGCAATGAACTAGAAGCAGATTCTTTTGTAAAGCTTCCAGATAAGAACCTATCATGATGGACACCTTGACTTCAGTCATGTGTGACTTGGAGACTACATACCAGGAATATCTACCTTCTCTAATTCATGAGCAAGAAATCATCCTCTGTGTTTACATTATTGGTCTATTTATTTCAGTAGTTTGATCTAGCTAAATATTATATCTAAGTTTCTTCCACCACATATTTATAGATGTGTCTTAATGTGATTCATTTATACAAACTAGTGATTCTATATCTTAGATGTCCACATTTAAAAAAAAATCAGTTCCACAAATTACTTGTAAGTTTGGCATATAGTTTCCATGAGCTGACAATAATTTGAATAGCATATAATCTTAAATAGTTTAAGTTTACAAGAAGAAAAATTAACTAAGAAGTTCAGCAATAATTTTGGGCAACACAAAGTGATGAAGAGGAAACTGAAAAGTATTTAGTTTATATTTTTTCACAGTACTTTAAATGTCACCTAATTATATCATCTATTACACACCAGTGTAATTATTTATATTCATTGCTGTCTCTGTGCTGCAGGTATGCAAAGGTAAGTGCTGAACTGGCCAACTTTCTATCCTCCATGCTTAGCTTAGACCCCAAGTATATAAGAGTCAGGATAGGATGTATGAATGAGTGAGTTATAGGAAGAAAAGTCTACTTGTCCTAAAACATTATGAAAAGAAACCTAATGTTATATCCTAGTCTCACAGTTCTCGTTGTTACTAGGGAGCCAGAAAATTCCCACTCTTCTACTTCACTTTGAGAGTATCCATATTTTCCCATTTCTAAATAAGTAGGTGGTAGAAATTTTCTGCTAAGTAAGTTTAAATAAATTTTAGTGGGCTGTGTTTACAGGGGGAAGAACCACTATGCAGTTAATCCTTGAACAATGCAGGGGTTAGGGGTGCCAATTCCCTGCACAGTTGAAAATATAAGTATAAATTTTGACTCTCCCCCCAAATTTAACTTCTAATAGTCTACTGTTGACCAGAGGCCTACTGAAAACATAAGTAGCTGACTAATACATATTTTATATATTACATGTATTATATACACTAGTCTTACAATAGAGCAAACTGGAGAAAATAAAATGTTATGTAAAATCATAAGAAAAGAGGATATATTTAATACCCATAAAGTGGAAGTGGATCATCACAAAGGTCTTCATGCTCATTGTATTCACATTTAGTGGGCTGAGTAGGAATAAGAGGAGGGGTTGTTCTTGCTGCCTCAGGAGTGGCAGAGGCAGAAAAATATCCATGTATAAGTGTACCCACACAGTTCAAACTCATGACTCATGTTGTTCAAGGGTCGACTGTATATAAAAAAATACACACACACACACAGGTTCTCTCTCTTGTTTCCATCTTCCACACCACCAAAATACTAAGCTCACCCATGCCTAGGCTTTCAGAACGAATTTGTTATCTTGTTTTATTCCTTCCTTCTCTCTCCTGCATTTTTCTAGATGAGTTAGTTGAACCAGCCTGCTTCTGAGTCCACTGGAAATTGAGACTGGATCCACTAAACATCAACCAACTGGCTTTTCTGCTTTCAACACACATTCAATTAGTTCTCATACTTGGTCATCTTTTCCATGGGACTTACCAGAAAGTGATAAAATACAACTTCCCACATGAAAAGGCAGAGTTCCATGTAGAATTTGTATTTAGATATGTTCTGCAACCTAACTTTAACCAAAAAACATTG
>NW_016805010.1:0-1435 GCF_001698545.2 Rhinopithecus bieti
CACATGTATACATATGTAACAAGCCTGCACATTGTGCACATGTACCCTAGAACTTTAATTAAAAAAAAAAAGGTATACAACCTAAAAAAAAAAAAAAACACTGCCTGCTTTTAAGAGGGATATTATAGACTATTGAGAAAAATACTCCTAAGAAGGTATATATGTTTAAGTGGGTGTATTCCATTCATATTACAACACAATAATGTCATTAAACAAAGTTCTCTGAAAGAACCCCCAATAACTTGACATAGGAAGTCTGTATAGATAAAAATGCCAGTTCACCCACCTGAGCTGAAAGGAGTAAGAGGATGGAGTAGTGAGGCTGGAAAATGACTACAGTTTGAAAAATGTGTCTGTCTGTAGTCACAGTGAAGAGGAGGGGATTTAATGAAATAGTGGGTAGGCCGGGCGCGATGGGTCACATTTGTAATCCCAGCACTTTGGGAGGTTGAGGTGGGTGGATCATGAGGTCAGGAGTTTGAGACCAGCCTGACCAACATGGAGAAACCCCGTCTCTATTAAAAGTACAAAAAAAAAAAAAAAAAAAAAAAAAAAAAGCCGAGTGTGGTGACACACGCCTGCAATCCTGGTTACTCAGTAGGTGGAGGCTGCAGTACCACTGCACTCCAGCCTGAGTGACAGGGTGAGGCTCTGTCTCAAAAAATAAAAATAAAAGAACATAAAGTGCTGACTCAAAAATACTCATTTTGTATTCACTCAAAGTTAAAACAAAAATAACAATTTAGGCCAGACACAGTGGCTCATACCTGTAATCCCAGCACTTTGGGAGGGCAAGGTGGGTGGATCATGAGGGCAGGAGTTGGAGACCAGCCTAGCCAACATGGTGAAACCCCATCTCTACTAAAAATACAAAAAAATTAGCCAAGTCTGGTGACACACGCCTGAGTAATCCTGGTTACTCAGGAGGCTGAGGCAGAAGAATCGCTTGAACCCAGGAGGTGGAAGCTGCAGTGAGCCAAGATGGCACCACTGCACTCCGGCCTGGGCAACAGAGCGAGACTACCCCCAAAATTAAAATAAAATAAATAAATAGTGGCTTATTGACTCTTCTAAAATATTCTCAGAATTAGATATCCTGGCAGAATGAGAGCCAAGAGAGAGGGAAAGAAAGTGAATACAGGGAAGAGGAGATCATCGGACAGAACAAAGCCCTGAGTGGGCAACTGGTGATACTGGCAGCAAGGCTGGCCTTAAAGGGGAGGAGAGATGGGAAGGAGGGTGGTGAGGAATGGCGACAGAGGCAGAGAAGTTTGTATCAGAGACAGGGAGAAAACGAGGTCATTCTCATACGATCATCTCCACCCTCTTGGTGAGGGAGGAAGCATAGCTGTCTGCTGAAAATGAGGGAGAGAAGCAAAAATTTCAAATCATTACTGAGGGAATGCGAGAGGGATCTATAGAGGAACCCACAGGA
>NW_016805011.1:0-237 GCF_001698545.2 Rhinopithecus bieti
AAAAGCCCAGGACCAGATGAATTCACAGCCAAATTCTACCAGAGGTACAAAGAGGAGCTGGTACATTCCTTCTGAAACTATTCCAAGCAATAGAAAAAGAGAAAGTCCTCCCTAACTCATTTTATGAGGCCAGCATCATCCTGATACCAAAACCTGGCAGAAACACAATAAAAAAGGAAAATTTCAGGCCAGTATCCCTGATGAACATTGATGTGAAAATCCTCGATAAAATACTGG
>NW_016805012.1:0-720 GCF_001698545.2 Rhinopithecus bieti
ATTATAACAACACAGTGAAAATAGTGGTTTAAACGAGAGCAGGAACTCTCTAGAATAAAAGCTATGATATAAATTATTTAAAATAAAAATTAAGAAAAGATAGCCAAGTAATAAAATACTGCTCAGATGTCTTTGAGTGACTTATAGCTGATTTTCATAAAAAGCTGAAAGAAAATATAAGGACGACTATAGGTAAGAGCAATTTGTTGTACTCTTTAAAATACCTAGTAGAGGCTGGGCACGGTGGCTCACGCCTGTAATCCCAGCACTCTGGGAGGCTGAGGCAGGCGGATCACGAGGTCAGGAGATTGAGACCATCCTGGCTAATACGGTGAAACTCCCTCTCTACAAAAAACACAAAAAATTAGCCAGGCGTGGTGACGGGCGCCTGTAGTCCCAACTACTTGGGAGGCTGAGGCAGGAGAATGGCGTGAACCTCGGGGGGCAGAGGTTGCAGTGTGCGGAGATGGAGCCACTGCACTCCAGCCTGGGCAACAGAGCAAGACTCCATCTCAAAAAAAAAAAGAAAAAGAAAAAAAGAAAAAAAGCCTCATAATTCTATAATTAGGTAAGCATTTCTCTTGTACAACTAAAAATTTCAAGGTTAATTTTATAAAAGTCCTCTTCCAGAATCTTGGTGTTTTAGAATTAAATGTTTTCATTCAATTCAAAGATGTATGTTGCAAAATATTTCAGAAATATTTACCTATGTAAATGAAA
>NW_016805013.1:0-1417 GCF_001698545.2 Rhinopithecus bieti
TTAGCCCAGGTTGCTTTCCTTAATTGTAACTAACACTCACTGAATACTGATTGTATACTATGCTTTATATTAACCATCACATTTAATCTTCAGTTTCCCTCCCAGATGGGTTCTGCTACGAAGCCCACTTTACAACTGAAGAAAACAGGCACAAAGAGTTAAATAACCTCCGCGTGGATATACCAGAAATGATAGGCAGAGCCATATTCAAACTTAAAATCTGACCCTAGAGTCCATTCACTTGGCCACAGGGCCATATAGCCCACATATGGGCCACATAGCAGAGATGTGTACCATAGAGCTGGGGTGTGCATCATACAGTCAGGGGTATGTACCATACAGCTGAGGTGTGTACCATATAGCCATGCCATCATCATAGAGCCAGGGTACACACCACGTACCTGGGGTATGTGTAAACAGCATTCAGCATGGGATCCCAAATGTTTTCATCTTTAGATTCTTAAAATTACTGAGGAGGCCAGATGCAGTGGCTTACACCTGTAATCCTAGCACTTTGGGAGGCCTAGGTGGGAGACTGTTTGAGGCCTGGAGTTTTAAGACCAGCCTGGGCAACATAGGGAGATCCTGTCTCTACAAAAAATTTAGAAATCAGCTGGTCGTGGTAGTGTGGACCTGTAGTCCCAGCTACTAAGGAGACTGGAGGATTGCTTGAGCCTGGGCCGTCTAGGCTGCAGTGAGCCATGAGTTATGACTGTGTCACTACTCTCCAGCCTGGGCAACAGAGCAAGACCCTGTCTCAAAAAAAAAAAAAGAAAAAAAAGTTACTAAAGAGTCCACAGATCTTTTTATTCTTTTTGATGTGGGTTTATTTATTCATATTTACTGAATTAAAAATTAAAATTAAAAAAATTAAAACTGTGGCTCATGCTTGTAACCCCAGCACTTTGGGAGGACAAGGTGGGCGGATCACCTGAGGTCGGGAGTTTGAGACCAGCCTGACCAAATGGTAAAACCCCATCTCTGCTAAAAATACAAAAATTAGTCGGGTGTGGTGGCGGGCACCTATAATCCCAGCTACTCAGGAAGCTGAGGCACAAGAATCTCTTAAACCCAGGAGGCGGAACTTGCAGTGAGCCAAGATCACGCCATTGTGCTCCAGCCTGGCCAACAGAGTGAAAAATAAAATAAAAATTTTGGGCCGGGCACGGTGGCTCAAGCCTGTAATCCCAGCACTTTGGGAGGCCGAGACGGGTCGATCACGAGGTCAGGAGATCGAGACCATCCTGGCTAACACGGTGAAACCTCGTCTCTACTAAAAAACACAAAAAACTAGCCGGGCGAGGTGGTGACGCCTGTAGTCCCAGCTACTCAGAAGGCTGAAGCAGGAGAAGGGCATAAACCCGGGAGACGGAGCTTGCAGTGAGCCAAGATCCAGCCACTGCACTCCAGCCTGGGC
>NW_016805014.1:0-1792 GCF_001698545.2 Rhinopithecus bieti
CATATCTCTGATAAGGGACTTGTATCAGAATGTATAAAGAACTCTTTTTTTTTTTTTTTGAGACGGAGTCTTGCTCTGTCTCCCAGGCTGGGGTACAGTGGCCAGATCTCAGCTCACTGCAAGCTCCGCCTCCCGGGTTTATGCCATTCTCATGCCTCAGCCTCCCAAGTAGCTGGGACTGCAGGCGCCCACCACCTCGCCCGGCTAGTTTTTTTGTATTTTTTTAGTAGAGACGGGGTTTCACCATGTTAGCCAGGATGGTCTCGATCTCCTGACCTCGTGATCCACCCGTCTCGGCCTCCCAAAGTGCTGGGATTACAGGCTTGAACCACCGCGCCCGGCCAAGAACTCTTAAACTCAACAATAAAAATATAACTATCTCAATTTAAAAATGGACTAAGGATTTGAATAGACATTTTTCTAAAGAAGATACACAAATGGCCAATAACCACATGAAAAGGAGCTGAGTGTCACTGGTCATTAGGGAAATGCAAATCAAAACCAGAATGAAACACCACTTGACACCCACTGGAATGGCTACAATTCAGACTCCATCTCAAAATAAATAAATAAATTAACTAATTAAAAAGACAGACAATAACAAGTGCTGACAGAGATGTGGAGAAATTAGAACCTTCACATGTTGCCAGTGGGAAATGGTATAGGCTTTTGGAACAGTTTGGCAGTCCTCAAGAAGTTAAACATAGATTCACTATATGACCCGTAATTCCACTCCTAAAGAAATGAAACAGGCCGGGTGCAGTGGCTCACGCCTATAATCCCAGCACTTTGGGAGTCTGAGGCGGGTGGATCCCTTGAGGTCAGAAATTCGAGACCAGCCTGGTCAACATGGTGAAACCTTATCTCTACTAAAAAGACAAAAAATGAGCTGGGCGTGGTGGCATGTGCCTGTAATCCCAGTTATTGGGGAGGCTAAGGCAGGAGAATCACTCAAACCTGGGAGAGGGAGGTTGCAGTGAGCCGAGATCACGACACTGCACTCCAGCCTGGGTGACAGAATGAGAGACCCTGTCTCAGAAAGAAAGAGAGAGAGAGAGAAAGAAATAAATGAAAACATACATCTACACAAAAACTTGTATGTGAATGTTCATAGAAGCATTCTTCGTAATAACCAGAAAGTTAAAGCACAATGTCCACAACTAAAAATTGGATAAATAATATGTGTTATATCCATACAATAGAATGTTTTGGCAATAAAAGAAATAAAGTACTGATACATGCTAAAACATGGATGACCCTTGAAAACATTATGCAAAATGAAAAAAGGTAGTCACAAAAGACTACATATTGTGTGATTCCATAATATGAAATGTCCAGAATAGGCAAATTGTAGAGACAGAAAGTAGATGAGTGGTTGTGTAGGGCTAGATGGGGGAAGGGAGGAGATTTGGAAGGAACAGGCAGTGATTATTAATGGCTACGGGGTTTCTTTCAGAGGCAATGAATGTTTGCATCCATTGGAGGACATCTAAGTTGCAGTGATGGTTTGGTTACACACTCTTGTGAGTATACCAAAAGCTATGTATGGCATATATATTGTAAATCAATGTCATATGGTATATAATCTACGTATCTCTTCTTTCTTTCTTCCTTCCTTTCTTTCTTTCTTCCTTTCTTCCTTTCTTCCATTCGCCCTCCCTCCCTCCCTCCCTTCCCTTCTCCCTTCCCTTCCCTTCTCCCTTCCCTTCCCTTCTCCCTTCCCTTCTCCCTTCCCTTCCCTTCTCCCTTCCCTTCCCTTCTCCCTTCCCTTCTCCCTTCCCTTCTCCCTTCC
>NW_016805015.1:0-2757 GCF_001698545.2 Rhinopithecus bieti
AAAAAAAATAAATAAATAAATAAAATAAAATAAAATAAAATAAAATAAGTCCGGCCATAGTGGCTCACAGCTGTGATCCCAGCACTTTGGGAGGCCGAGGCGGGCAGATCACCTGAGGTCAGGAGATCGAGGCCAGCCTGGCCAACATGGTGAAACTCTGTCTCTACTAAAAATACAAAAATTAGCCAGGCGTGGTGGTGGGTGCCTGTAATCCCAGCTACTCGGGAGGCTGAGGCAGGAGAATCGCTTGAACCCGGGAGGCAGAAGTTTCAGTGAGCCGAGATTGCGCCACTGCACTCCAGCCTGGGCTACAGAGTGAGACTCTGTCTCAAAAATAAAATAAAATAACAAAAACAAATAAAATTAAAATATATAATATCCATTTTATTGTGAGTAAATTACAATTAGAAAAAAAAAAAAAAAAAACAGCCCCCAAAGGAAAGGAATAAAGACAGAACACAGGAAGAAGGGCAGGGAGACAGGGAGGGAAGGAGGGCCAGCATGAGTTATTTCAGGGGTGAAAAATCACGTAGTCAAACACCACAGGTATCCCCAGTAGGCTGCAAACTGCTCTCCATAGGGACCAAGCTGTGCCCAGGATCACCCCACAACCCTGAGATTATCTGGTATGCTCACCAATCAGTTCTCATGATCTGCAACAGGGCACATTCGGTCCTGCGAAGACGACCTAGCTGTCACCCTGTCCTCCTTGCTGAAGAAGGGACCCTGCGGGGCTGCAGCCCGTCTGCTTCAGGCTGGCCCAGCCCTGCGCAGGCCCCTGAGTCTGAGCATGCGTCCTGGGAGTTTCTTACAGAGCAACTTCGTCATGGCAAATTGACCTCCAGGGTAGATTTTCCTGCTCCGAGAGAGATGATATCTGGTTAGTCTGGCGGTTCTATTTCTCATTGTGAATCAGTACATTGACATCTGATTTCACATTTCAAAAACAGTTTGTTTTCAGCCAGAATGCAGGCAGTGTCCAGGAGCGGTGAGGGATGGGATGTGAAGTGCGGTAGCGCACAGGGACTCCAGCACCGGGAAGGAGGCCTCAGGCCAAGGCCCCAGGTCAGGACATCTCAGCAATGAATACTATGTCTCCTTGTCCAAAGATACGTAGCATTATGTAGGTTAAAAACAGCCAAATCGGCCAGGTGCAGTGGCTCATGCCAGTAATCCCAGCACTTTGGGAGGCCGAGGCGGGCAGATCACAAAGTCAGGAGATCGAGACCAGCCTGGCCAACATGGTGAAACCCGGTCTCTACCAAAAATACAAAAATTAGCAGGGCGTGGTGGTGCACACCTGTAATCCCAGCTACTTGGGAGGCTGAGGCAGGAGAATCGCTTAAACCCGGAAGTTGCAGTGAGCCGAGATCATGCCATTGCACTCCAGCCTGGGCAACAGAGCTAGACTCCGTCTCCAAAAAAAAAAAAAAGAGGATGGCTGTGGTGGCCCAAGCCTGTAATCCCAGCACTTTGGGAGGCCAAGGCAGGTGGATCACCTCAAGTCAGGAGTTCAAGACCAGCCTGGCCAACATAGCAAAAGCCCGTCTCTACTGAAAATACAAAAATTAGCCAGACATGGTGGCATGTGTCTATAGTCCCAGCTACTCAGGAGGCTGAGGCAGGAGAATCACTTGAACCTGGGAGATGGAGGTTGCAGTGGGCCGAGATCGCGCCACTGTACTCCAGCCTAGGTGGCAGGGCAAGACTCCGTCTTGGAAAAAAAACCAAAAAACAGCCAAATCATGGCATTTTCATGCAGCTCGACCTAGTAGACATCTAGTGGTTGCAAACCGCTGTGTACAGCACTGGAGACCTCAGTCCTGTTGTTCGTGAGGGTGGGGCAGGGCAGCAGAGCACATGCCGAAAACAAAAACTGATCAGGCAGGGCATGGTGGCTCACGCCTGTAATCCCAGAACTTTGGGAGGCCGAGGCGGGCGGATCATGACGTCAGGAGATTGATACCATCCTGGCTAACACAGTGAAACCCTGTTTCTACTAAAAATGCAAAAAATTAGCGGGGCATGGTGGCGGGTGCCTGTAGTCCCGGCTACTCCGGAGGCTGAGGCAGGAGAATGGCGTGAACCCAGGAGGCGGAGCTTGCAGAGTGAGCCAAGATCGCGCCACTGTACTCCAGCCTGGGCGATAGCCAGGCGATAGAACGAGACTCCATCTCAAAAAATAAAAATAAATATAAAAACAAAATATTAGCTGGGGGTGGTGGTGGGCACCTGTAATCCCAGCTACTCAGGAGGCTGAGGCAGGAGAGTCAATTGAACCCAGGAAGTGGAGGTTGCAGTGAGCACGCCACTGCACTCCAGCCTGGGTGACAGAGAGAGACTCTGTCTAAAAAAATAAAATAAAATAAAATAGGAAGCCATGTCAGGAGCTTTCTGAATGTGGTAAACTGGACAACTTCCTCCTCAGAGATGTCCAACTTCCAATCCCCAAAACCTGTGAAGATGTCACCTTATATGGTCAAAGGGACTTTGCAGATGTGAGATCAAGTTAAGGATCTTGAGAGATCAGCCTGCTAAGTTATTCAACTGGGCTCAATTTAATCACAAGGGCCCTTATAAGTGGGAGGCAGGAGAGCAGAGTGAGTACCAGCAAGAGACTGGAGTCATGTGAGGAAGGGGCCATGAACCAAGAAATGCAGGCAGACTCTAGAAGCTGCAAAGGCAAGGAGACTGATTCTCTCTGAAGCCTCCAGAAAGAGAACAGACCTGCAGACACCTTGATTTTAGCTCTTTTTT
>NW_016805016.1:0-774 GCF_001698545.2 Rhinopithecus bieti
TTTCCCAGTCCATTTGCTTGTTTCTTCCTTTGATAATTCAAAGAGATGCTTTAGGTGACGGTACAGAATTAGAAGCTGCTATTTTAGCTCTATAAACTTTATGGTTTCAGTTTTATCTTTAAGGCCCTTCCAGTGGTAATTTGAGTCTAGTAACATGTCAGACCCTGGGCAACACCTAACCAAATGCCCAAGTATTCTCATAAGGAGTATGCCAAACTTGTGTTTGTTTTACATATGTATCCATCCCAGACATTTTCAAATATGCTGAATGCAATCTATAAGACATTCCAAACAAGGACAAAGTAATTTTTCACAAGTCTTACAGCCCCACTATTAAGTATACTACTTATTGGCTTCTTGAATTTCTTTGTATTTCAGTGATTGATATGTTCTGTTTTTTTTTTTTTGGAAAGTTTTACCTCTTTGTACCCCTTAATTGGATTAACTGTAAAATGTACGTACTAATTTATTAGTTTTAGAGAACATTTTCATTAAAATATTTTCCAATAGTTTTCTAGATAAACAATTTTACTTAATTGTTGCCTGGTTGCTTACATTTCAACCTCTTTAGACTTCCTTTTTCAGCTAACTTGGCTGTCTTCAGGTTGTGAAGAAAAATGTAAACATATATTTGAAATTTCATTAACTGAAACTGCAGTAAGGTGGTAGGAAATGTTAACCACAACAGATTATCCCATATCACTGGACTGTTCTATTATTGGGTCAGGAATAATAGGTGACACAGGATAGAAGCTCTTCCTATATATATCTTGT
>NW_016805017.1:0-1268 GCF_001698545.2 Rhinopithecus bieti
ATAACAGAGAAGTGCAAAGGAGGCAACAAAGTTGTCTGAGGGCAGTCTTCGGAAAGGAAGAGGGTAATATTTGGAAAATCCTGTTTTCCTGTTTTCTGCCAACAGACTCCTGAAATAATGTTCTTGGGATTTTTATCAACACGTTTATTATTACAGTAACTAAAGCTTTTATTTAGTAAGACCAAGAGCATGAATATTATTTTCTTATTCATATTTCATGTGTTGCTTAAAATGATAATTTTGTTTTATCTTCAAGGGCAGGAGCCTGAAGCTGATAGCCAGGAACCGGTGCAGCCGAAGACTGGCTATGAGCTTGGAGATGGTCCTGATGCCAAGAAGATGTGCCTGCGAAATCCAGAGCAGATGAAACTGCCTGCAGAAGGTAGGTAGTCCATTAAGCATGCAAACTGTAGGGTGTCTGTTTCCACAGTATTATAATTTTCTTTTTTTTTTCTGAGATGAAGTCTCACTCTGTCACCCAGGCTGGAGTACAGTGGCCCGATCTTGGCTCACTGCAACATCCATCTCCTGGGTTCAAGTGATTCTCCTGCCTCAGCCTCCTGAGCAGCTAGGATTACAGGCATGTGCCACCTCAGGCAGCTAATTTTTGTAATTTTAGTAGAGACGGGGTTTTGTCATGTTGCACAGGCTGATGTCGAACTCCTGACCTCAGGTGATCCACCCAGCTTAGCCTCCCAAAGTCCTGAGATTGCAGCCCTGCCACAGCACCTGACAAATAAATGTTCCCTTTTTTGTGTATTTTTAGTAGAGACAGGGTTTGACCACATTGGCCAGGCTGGTCTTGAACTCCTGATTCAAGTGATCTGCCTGCCTTGGCATCCCAAAATGTTGGCATTAAAGGTGTGAGCCACCATGCCCGGCCCAGATAATTTCCTTTATAGAATTTCTTTTTCTGATCCAGAGTCCAGTTCAGGATCACGTCTTGCATGTGCTTGTCATGTGTTTTTAGTTTCCTTTAATCTGGAATGTTTCCTTAATTTTCTTTGTCATTCAGGATACTGACATTTTGAAGAGGATAGACAAGTTGGTGTGCAGAATGTTCAGGATTTGGGGATTTTTCATGTATTCTTTAAAGACCTTTTTTCACTCAGTGTTTATTGGTGCTACTCATGCCATGTAGGAGTCTTAAGTGCCAGGATTGTAAGTGCTATGAGAAACAGGGTTTCAGCCTTGAGTCATTTAATATGATAAGGACAATCAGTAGTGGAATAACAGAGAAGTGCAAAGGAGGCAACAAAGCTGTCTGA
>NW_016805017.1:2593-20141 GCF_001698545.2 Rhinopithecus bieti
ATGTTAGTTTTCTGTGTGGAGACCTGAATGCCTGTTCTTAAGTTCTGTCAATTTTGAATTCTCTGGCTTTTTTTTTTTTTTTTTTTTTTTTTTTTTTTTTTTTTTTTTTTTTTTTTGTATGTGTGTGTGACAGATCTCACTCTGTCACCCAGACTGGAGTGCTGTGATGTGATTCAGCTCACTGCAACCTCGGCCTCCCAGGCTCAAGCGATCTTCCCAACTCAGCCTCCTGAGCAGCTGGAGCTACAGGCACAAGCTGCCATGCCTGATTGATGCTGTTTTTTTAAAAAAAAATTTTTTTACAGACAAGGTCTCACTATGTTGCCCAAGCTGGGATTCTCTGGCCCTTAATGAATAATTGCTTTTTAAATCTTTCTCCGAGGAAACCTTGAATGAGTGAATAATCAAATGGTGAGAGACCATTTAGTTTCTATTTTCTGTGGGATGTAGATCAGTGATCCTCAGCATGGGTGTGAGTAAGATGGCTGTGCTATTCACGTTCCCTGCCCCACTGTCAGTCTTCATGAGCCACTATTGCTAATAAGACTGTAGACACATATGTGATCTCTAACCATATCAAATGTTGCATGTAAGTTTCAGCTTTTGAGGCATCAGTTGGTAAGATTTGAAGTTCAAAGACCATGACTCCAGTACTTTCTGAGTAATCCACTGAAGTATGTTTTACACATGTGTTTTCCAAATTTCTGACTGTTAATTATAAGTGCTTCTGGATTTAAAGGAAGCACTTTATGTTTACAGAATTAATTACCTTTAAATTCTACATGTTTACCCTCAAAGTTTATAGGAGGTTTACTTGGCTATAAGACACAGGATCGCCCTTAGGGTTCTATTTGTAGTCCATTTTACAAAACCCAAATTGTAGTGTCCTTTGTGTGCCTTTAGGGTCATCTAAATAATCTGCTGCTAAGTCATGTTCCTAACTGTTATGTTTCTGTTACAGATGAAGGGCAATCACAACCTTAAAAGAAGACATGCTGAAATGATGCAGGATGCTCCTGTGTTGGAAATTTGACCATTAAAATTCTCCCAATAAAGCTTTACATCCTTCTGCAAAGAAGTCTTGTGCATCTTTTGTTAATTTTATTTCCAGGTATTCGATGCTCTGAAATGTGTATCATTCTTTGACATTTTATATGCTAGCTGTTTGAGCTGGTATGTAGAGGCATAATTCCTACATCCCGAGTTTCTATCCAGCAACCTTGTTAAATATGCTTAGTAATTCTAAAAGTTTACTTATAGATCCTTTTCAGTTTTCAACATACAGATTCATATCATCTTTGAATAAGAACAATTTTGTTTCTGCCACTTTTTTTTCTGTTTTCTTTTGTATTTTTTGTAAACACGTGATTTTGCCATGATGCCCAGTTTGTTCTTGAACTCCTGAGCTCAAGTGATCCACCCACCTCGGCCTCCCAAAGTGCTGGGATTGCAGGCATGAGCCACTGCGCCCGGCCTGTTGCTGCCATTTTAAACACTTTTATTTCTTTTCTGATTTTAGGGGCATTGGGCAGACCCACCTGGTATAATGGTGGCAGTGGACATCCCTGTGTTATCCCTGATCAGAAGTGGAAAATTTTCAACATTTCAACATATTTGCTGTACTTTTTTTGTAGATTGACTTCAACAGTCAGTCATTCCATTCTGTTCTAGTTTGCTGAGAGTATTCATTTTGAATATATGTTGAGTTTCATCAAACACTGCATCTATTGTGATTATCACAGCATTTTTTTTTTTGTTAATCTGTTAAAGTAGTGAATTAGATTGATAAATTTGTACTTTTTTGTTTTATATTTTTAAAAATTGAGACAAGGTGTCACTCTGTCACCTAGGCTGGAGTGCTGTGGTGTTATCACAGCTCACTTCATCCTCACCTCCTGGGCATAAGAGATCCTCCCACCTCAGCCTCCTGAATAGGCCTATAGGCACATGCCACCATATCTGGCTAGTTTTTCTATTGTTTTGTAGAGATGACATTTTGTCATGTTGCCCAGGCTGCTCTCAAACGTCTGAGCTCAGGTGATCCGCCCACCTCAGCCTCCTAAAGCGCTAGGATTACAGGTGTGAGCCTTGGCCTGGCCATGTTTTTCTTATATGAGGGGGATGGCCTGCCCCTCCACACCTGTGGGCATTTCTCGTCAGGGGAACGAGAGACTTGAGAAAAGAAAGAGGCACAAAGTAAGAGAAAGAAAAGTGGACCTAGGGGACCAGTGCTTAGCATACAGAGCACTGGTTCCTTCAGTATTTATTGATCATTATCTTTACCATCTCGGAGAGGGGGATGTGGCAGGACAGTAGGGTAATAGCGGGGAGAGGGTCAGCAGGAAAACGTGAACAAAGATCTCTGAGTCATAGATTTAAGGAAAGGTGCTGAGCCTTGATGTGCATGTATGCAAACATCTTCACAAACACTTCTGTGCATTAAAGAGCAGCACTGCTGCTAGCACATCTCACCTCCAGCCCTAAGGCGGTTTTCTCCTATCTCAGTAAACAGAACATACAATCCGGTTTTACACTGAGACATTCCATTGCCCAGGGACGAGCAGGAGACAGATGCCTTCCTCTATCTCAACTGCAAGGAGGCCTTCCTCTTTTACTAATCCTCCTCAGCACAGACCCTTTACGGTGTCGGGCTGGGGGACGGTCAGGTCTTTCCCTTCCCACGAGGCCATATTTCAGTTTATCACATGGGGAGAAACCTTGGACAATATCTGGCTTTCCTAGGCTAGGCAGAGGTCCCTGTGGCCTTCCGCAGTGTTTGTGTCCCTGGGTACTTGGGATTAGAGAACGGTGATGACTTTTAACAAGCATACTGCCTTTAAGCACTTGTTTAACAAAGCACATCCTGCTTAGCCCTAAATCCACTGAACCCTGAGTAAACACAGCACAAGTCTCTGCAAGCACAGGGTTGCGGGGTAGGGTTACAGATTAACAGCATCTCAAGGCAGAAGAATTTTCTTAGTACAGAACAAAATGGAGTCTCTTATGTCTACTTCTTTCTACGTAGACACAGTAACAGTCTGATCTCTTTTTCTTTTCCTCACACTTATATAGGGGTCTTGTCTATGTAAAGACTCAACTTGCCCATACCTTTGTGTGAGTGGAATAACAGCATGATGAAATTTATCGTTCTACTGATTTAAAGAAAACTATCCTTGACTTTCTAGTATGTAAGTCCATCAAAGCATAACTATAATTATTTTGAAAGCATATATTGTTATGGGTATTGGGACCCCTGCACTTTCCGCTGCTGTGGGAGTATGTCCTTCTAGGTATCTTTAGTCTGTTTTCTCAACTGCAAACATCTTAGGACCATGGGTTGTGACTGGCAAGGAATGTGTCTTGCTAATTTCAAGATGGAGTTGATTTTCAAGTGGTGTCACTCTGGCTGTCCTAGGCTCCCGTTTCCCTAACATTTTCACTTCTTCTGTGATTCTGATGCTACAAATGATAGATATTTTAGTATTTTCTTACAGGTCCACGAGGTTGTATTCCTTTTTCTTTCTGTTTCTTTCTCTGACTTGTTCATATTGAACAATTTCTTTTTGTTTTGTTTTAGACACAGGGTCTCACTCTGTTGCCCAGGCTGGAGAGCAGTGGTGAGATCATAGCTCACTGCAGCCTTGAACTCCTGGGCTCAAGGGATCCTCCTCCCTCAGCCTTCACAGTAGCTGACTTCAGGCACGTGTCATCACACTCAGCTATTTTTATTTGTTTTTTGTAAAGATGAGGTCACACTATGTTGCCCAGGCTGGTCTCAAACTGCTAGCCTCCAGCCATCTGTCGTCTTACTTCAGCCTGCAAAAGTGCTAGGATTACTGGTGTAAGTCACTGCTCTTGACCAGATAGAACAATTTCTTTTTATCTATCTTTGTGTTCACTAACTCTTTGCTTGTCTCCATTCTGCTATTGAACCCATTCAGTGGGAATTTTTTCTTTGGTTATCATATCTCCCATTTCTAAACGTTCCATTTGTTTCTTCTTTAAATGTTCTTTTTCTTGTGGCGGGACTTTCTGTTTTTTTCTTGTTGCAAAAGTGTGCATGATTGCTTGTTTAAGCACCTTTATTCATAATTGCCAAAACTTGGCAGCAAACAAAGTGTCCTTCAGTAGGTGAATGGATTAATAAACTGTCTACAGATAGTCAGTGGAATATTATTCAGCCGTAAAGTGAAATGGACTATCAAGCCATGAAAAGACATGGAAGAAACTTTAATTTCTATTACTAAGTGAAGGTAGCCAGTCTAAAAAGGCTACATACTTTATGATTCCAGCTATATGATATTATGGGTAGGGCAAAACTATGGAGACAATAAAAAGATCGGTGGTTGCCAGGGGTTATAGAGCAGGAAGGGATGAATAGGTGGAACGTGGAGGATTTTTAGAGCAGTGAAACTACTCTGTATGATACTATAATGGTGGGTACATGTCATTATACCTTTGTCCAAACTTATTAAATGTACAACACCAAGAGTGAATCCTAATGTAAACTATGGACTGTGGGTGATAATTATATGTCATTGCAGGTTGAATTGTAACAAATGTACCACTCCTTTGGAGGATGTTGATAATGGGGAGAATTGCGCATGTGTTGGGCCCAGGAGTATATGGGATATCTCTATACCTTCCTCTCAATTTTGATGTGGTCCTAAAACTTCTCTTAGAAAAAGAGTCTGTTAATTTTTTTTAAGATTAATAAGTACTGAAAAAATTTAAATATTCATTCCTGGGCCAATTAAAAGATAGACATTAACAGAGTGGATAAAAAATAATCAAACCATATGCCATGTACAAGAAACTCATTTCACATATGACCACATATGTAGATAGAAACTAAAAGAATGGAAAAACATATGCAATGCAAACATTAATCTTTTAAAAATTGAGAGTGGGCCAGGTGTGGTGGCTCACGCCTGTAATCCCAGCACTTTTTTAGGCCGAAGTGGGCGGATCATGAGGTCAGGAGTTTGAGACCAGCCTGGCCAATATGGTGAAACCCTGTCTCTACTAAAAATACAAAAATTAGCCAGGCATGGTGGCACGTGCCTGTACTCCCAGCTACTCGGGAGGCTGAAGCAGAAGAATTGCTTGAACCTGGGAGGCAGAGGTTGCAGTGAGCCAAGATCGTGCCACTGCACTCCAGCCTGAGTGACAGAGTGAGACTCCATCTCAAAAAAAAGAAAAAAAAAACTGGGAGTGACTGCATTAATATTCAGTAAAGTAGACTTCAGAGCAAAGTGAATTACTAGAAATGAAGAGGGACATTACATAATAAAAAGATCAATCCACCAAGAAGACATAATGATGTCAATTGAGGCAGAAAACAAAAAAAACACTTAGCAAAACATGAATACAGTGGAATTTCTTCAATTTGATACAGTTCATCTACAAAAAAACTAAAAATCGTACTTAATTGTGAAAGACTGAATGTTTTCCCCAAGGCCAGGAAAACCCAAGGATGTATGTATCTCACCACTGTTATTCAACATACTACTGGAAGTTCTAGCGGTGGAATAAGACAAAAAAAAAAAAAAAAAAAAGAAAGAAAGAAAGAAAGAAAGAAAATAAGAAATACAGATGGAAATGGAAGAAATTAAACTATCCTTGTTTGCAGATGGCTATATAGAAAATCTCAAAGAATATACCAAAAAAATCCCCTCTATAACTAACATGTGAGTTCAGCAAGGATGCAGAATACAAGATGATAAATACACAAAATCAATTGCACTTCTATGTATTAACAACAAACTTGTGGAAACTGGAAATTAAAAACATAATACCATTTACAATTGCGTTAAAGAAAACAAAATACTTAGGTATAAATCTAAAAGCATGTACAAGATGTGTATGCTGAAATTTGCAAGAGACTGATAAATCAAAGACCTAAGTAAATGGAGTGACATACCGTGTCTGTGGATTGGAAGACTCAAAATAGTAGAGATGTCAAATCTCCCCAAATAGATCTTTAATTTTAATGCAATTCCTATCAAGTTTTTTGTAGACATAGACAAGCTTATTATAAAATTCATATGGAAAGGCACAAGCCCTAGAATAGCTAAAACAATTTTGAAAAGAATATATTGGGAGGAATTGCTCTAACTGATGACTTGCCATCTAGCTATATTAACCAAAGAAATTATTACATTGTCCAAGAGATAGATATACATCAATGGAACAGAATTGAAAACCCATAAATAGACCCACACAACTGATTCTATTTTTTGGTGGGGTCTTGCTATGTTGCCCACACTGGACTTGAACTCCTTGGCTCAAGTGATCCACCTTAGCTTTCCATGTAACTAGGATTACAGGCACGCACCGTCACACCGAGCTTTCCAACTGATTATTGACAAAGATGCAAAAGCAATCCAATTAAAAAAGGAGAGCCTTTTCAACAAATTGTGCTGGAACAATTGGACATCCACAAGCAAAAAAATTTAAACCTTGACCTAAACCTCACACCTTATACAAAAATTAGTGCAAAATGAATCATGGACTTAATGCAAAATGTAAAACTCTAAGACCTTTAGAAACAAATCATAAGAGAAAATCTTTGGGTCCTAGGACTAGGTGAAGAGTTCTTAGATTTGACACCAAAAGCCCAATCCTTAAAAGGAAAAATTGACGAATTGGACTTTATCAAAATCAAAGACATTTGTTCTGTGAAAGACCCCTGTTAAGAAGATGAAAAGGCAAGCCGTATCACAGACTGGGATAAAATAATTGCCAACCACATATCTGACAAGGGCCCTATAGCTAGACTATATAAAGAACTCTCAGAACTCAACAATAAAGAAGCAAACAATCCAACTAGAAACTGGGCAAAAGACATGAACATATATTTCACCAAAGAGAAGATGTGAATGGCAAATGAGCACATGAAAGGATGTTCAACATCAGTAGCCATTAGAGAAATGTAAAATAAGAGCACGAGGAGCTATCATTATGCACCTATTAGAACAGTTAAAAAGTGATAATACCAAATGTTGGTGAGGATGCACAGAAGGATGCGTTGCTGATAGGAATGAAAAATTGTGTGGCGACTCTAGAAAAGAGTTGGGGAATGAATAAAAAGAGATAACATGAAGGGATTCTTGTGTGGTGATGAGCCAGTTCTATATCTTGATTGTGATAGTGGCACAGAACTACACACACACACACACACACACACACACACACACACACACACACACACTAATGCAGTTTTCTTAAAATGGTAGAAATAGAACAGAATAGAGAACCCAGAAATAAATCCACACATCTTCAGTGAACTAATTTTCAACAAAGGTACCAAGAACATACATTGGGGAAAAGACAGTCCCTTCAATAAATGGTTCTGGGAAAACTGGATATCCATATGCAAAGAATGAAACTAGGCCCCTATCTCTTGCCATTATAAAAATCAACTCAAGATGGATTAAAGACTTAAATCTAAGACCTCAAACTATGAAACTACTACTAGAAAACATTGGGAAAACTCTCCAGAGCATTGGTGTGGACAAAGATTGCTTCAGTAATACTTCAAATGCACAAGCATCCCAATCAAAAAATGGATAAATGGGATCAAAACAAGTTCAAAAGCTTCTGCACAGCAAAGGAAACAATCAACAAAGTGAAGAAACAACCCACAGAATGGGAGAAAACATTTGCAAACTACCCATCTGACAAGTTGTCAATAACCAGAATATATAAGTAGCTCAAACAACTCAACAGGAAAAAAATCTAATAATCTGACCTTAAAATTGGCAAAAGAGCTCAACAGACATTTCTGAAAAGAAGACCTACGAATGACAAACAGGTATATGAAAAGGTACTCAACATCATTGATCATCAGAGAAATGCAAATCAAAACTAAAATGAGATATCATCTCTCCTCAGTTAAAATGGCTTTTATCCAAAAGACAGGCAATAATGAATGCTGGCGGGGATGTACAGAAAAGGCAACCCTCGTACACTGTTGATGGCAATATGAATTAGTAAAATCACTATGGAGAAAGGTTTGGGAGTTCCTCAAAAATTAACAGAGAGCAACCATATGATCCAGTAATCCCACTGCTAGATATATTCCCAAAAGAAAGGAAATCAGTATATCAAAGAGATATCTGCATTTTCATGTTTATTGCAGCACTATTCACAATAGCCAGGATTTGAAATCAACCTAAGTGTCCATCAACAGATGAAGGGATAAAGAAAATGTGGTAAATATACATAATGGAATATTATTCAACCATAAAAAAGAATGAAATCTTGTCATTTGCAATAACATGGATAGAACTGGAGGCCATTATGTTAAGCACCATAAGCCAGGCACTGAAAGACAAATGTCACATGTTCTCACTCATACATGGGAGCTAAAAGCTAAAACAATTGAACTCAAGGAGATAGTAGAATGATTGTTGCTGGAGGCGGGGAAGGGTAGCAGGGATAGGGGAGAAAGTGGCCGGGGGGGGGGATAATGTGGGGATGAGGGTATAAGAGTATAGTTACAATGAAAAAGATCTAGCATTTAATAGCACAACAGGGTGACTATAGTCAACAATAATTTCTTTTATATTTTAAAATAGCTAAAAGAGTTGGATTAGAATGTTCCTAACACAAAGATATGATAAATGCTTGAAGTGATGGATACCCCAATTACCTTGATGTGATTATTATACATAGTATGCCTTTATCAAAACATCACATGTACCCCATAAGTATATACACCTATTATGTGTGCATAAAAATGAAAAATTAGAAAAAAAGAATGTTTTAAAGACTCATGAGTGTCCCTGCCCCATTCTTTCCTGTACTCAAGGAGCACATGCTAATGAAGCCTTCTGTACATGCCTGAATGGTGGCAATGTGAATCTCCCCACTCTGGGTCTCAGGCATGTGACTGATGAAAGCAGATAGTGTTGACCCAGGCCCACTACCCTCTGACTTTTCAGAACTGCCTTATGTAAGCAGAATCTGATGTCAAAGTACAGAGACTCAGGTATCTCGGCTGCTGCAAAGAGGCAAATCATGGTGGGACTCACTAGATTTTGCGCCCTGCTTATGAGGTAGCCAACCAGCAGGACTTGTTTTCTGGTCAAAACCCTGCTGACCAAAACAGGATCTGGTCCAGATGGGATAAAGTGAAGAAACGAGCAGGAACCAGCAGAAGGCAAAAGTGATCTTTAGTTGCTCTCATTGCTCAGTGGCATAAGACACTCCCACTAGCACCATGACAGTTTACAAATGCCACGGCAGTGACCCAGAAGTCACATCACCACCTCTTTCCATAACAATGGCTTGGAAGTTACCACCCTTTTCTTAGAAAGGTCTAAATAACCTGCCCCTCAATTTGCATTGACTGACCTCTTAATTTGCATGTGATTGAAAGTGGATTTACATGAGTATTAATGCAGTTGCCAAGAGCCCCTTAGTTGCTGACTCTGGACCACACTGCCTGTGAGTTAGCCCTGCTAGGCAAGGAGCAATAACACTCAATAGAAGATTGCCATTCAACACCACCACTTGGCCCTTGAATTCCTTCCTGGGCAAAGCCAAGAGCCCTCAGGGGCTAAGCCCCAATTTTGGCAGGGAGCTTCCCTGTCCTGCAACACTTAATACAGGCACAAGGATGAAAAGAAAAATCATCGCTATTAAATGAAATAAAGTCTGTGTCTATAACCCTTAAGAGCATCTAGCTCCTTAGAAGAAAATAGCCTCACATTTGAGGCTACATTTTATTTAGATTATTTTGCTATTAGAGATGGATAACATAGTAAAATAACCATTAGAGGATGCCAAGCTTATGGGGCAAGAAGGATCAGACCATAAGAAAAAGGAAGCTTATGATGTTGAAATGTGGTATTGGCTTGATTAATGTGGGAAATCCACCAACACGTTGCCTCCTTCCTCTATACCATACTGGCCTCTCTCCCTTCCAGAAAAAAACCAACCAAACCCAAACAGTCAAAGCATCAGACTCAAATAGATAAAGTTCTGGCATCAGATAAACCAACCAGATAGCTAACCCAACATTATTTTCTCCTACATCCACTCAAGGCTCTTGGTAATCACATGCTCTTTCTCTGTATAATCAGCAGGAAATTTGTACAGCTCTGAGATATGGTTTCTGTGATGTTCCAGCTTGTGTTCAAGATTTGCACAGCTTTCAGAAGCACATAATGGAGATGTATGGGTTTAACTTTTTCCTGTCCTTGATAAATGACAATATATAGTGCAGCCTTTAAAATTGTGTTTTTATCCAATTTTGTAATGAGAGATAAATACAAAACATCAAAGCAACAGAAATTAACTTCTCTCCCTCCCATGTAACAAAACTGAATAATCTCTCCTTAGCTTTACTGTTGCTTGGGCTTCTTTTAAAACAACAATAACAAACCTATACTCAATATTTATAAAGTTGAGTTCAACTATTTTCAGTTAGCATTACAGAAGTGCTCGAAAATGTCATTTGTTTCAACATTATTTTATTATTACCTTGCTCAGGGAAAAAAATCAATTCCCAGCAGGTCTATTGTCTGTGTGGAGTTTGCAGGTTTTACCCATGTCTGTATGGGTTTTCTCCAGTTACTCCAGTTTTCTCCCATATCCCAAAGCTGTGCACATTAGGTGAATGGGTGTGTCCACATGGTACCGGTCTGAGTGTGAGTGTCTGTATAAGTGCGCCCTACAATGGAATGGCATCTTGGCCAGGATGGGTTCATACCTTGCCCCTTGAGCTGCCAGGATAGGCTCTGGCCACCTACCACCCTGAACTGGAATAAGCAGGTTGGAAAGCAAATGAATACAAATTATTGTAAAATAAAAATGTTTTAAGTAGACTATAAGCCTACAGATGCATGACAATAAATGATGTAGTGCAAAAGCATTCACTGAACCCACAAAAAAAGACACATTCTGACACACTTGGTTTTCATAGCATAAAAGCATAGCATTAAAAGTATCCAAATTGCAAGCTTGGATGATTGGAGCAGTTTGGGATTTCTGAGAGATTTAGGGACTGAGATTTTGACAGAAAAGCAACTGAACTGGAGATGGATGTCTCTAAATTCTTCAGCACTCAACAGGCTCCTTCTGCCAGTCTGGACTTTTGCTCCAAAGACACAAAGCTTTGGGAGTCACCGAGAAACAGGGCCTGTGCCAAACAGACAGAAGCACACAACAAACATCACCCCATTTTTCTTGGGGGTACATCTGAAATGCCCAACATCAAGGCAGGAGAAATCCCATTTGGAGACAGAGATTACTGTTACAACTGAATGCCAGGGGTCAGGGATGGCAGTCTAATTGCTGACACACTCAGTTACCTCATCTACTGGGGTCAAACACCAAGCCACACAGAATTTGGGGAGGGGACAAGAGTTTGTCTATGAAGATCAACAATGAGGGGCTGATGAAAGGGAAACAGGAGCATCATCATGAGTAGGAAGGATGTTCTGGTGAGCAACGTTTCTTACACTCAAGTTGCTCTTGAGTTTTATAGAACCTGGTCATGAGGAGATCCTATGCAGGAAACAAGAAAAGAGTGCTTGTGAAATAAAGCAAAAAGCTCTGAAACAAAAGCTATTAACGGTAGCCTGGATGGACATACTTGCTTACAAGTGGATGGATGCTTAGGAGTGCTGGCCCCTTCCTTCAACACTAATAGCAAAGTCGTTGGTCTTAAGAAAAAGACCCAAGAGAGGTAATTATGGCAAACATAATTTTCAAGGAGTAGAAAGGATACCATCAGTGTAAAACCCTGAAGTAATCATAGCCATAGTTCAGTGGAGCTAAGCACGTGCTGGCTCTCAGAAACTAGTGGTGATGAGGCTGCTGGTGGGAAAAGAAGAGAGCATTCAGTTTCTGGTTATGCAAGACTTATCTCTCAGAAACAGCTCAAATTTCCTACCATGATTGAATTTAAGCCACAATACACAAACGTTTTAATGATAGTCCTTTCTAATGATACTATTGACTTGTAATGTGTTTGTGTTGTTTTAGGGTTTAATTTCTGCCCTTAGATTGGCACATGGACTGTGCTTTTAGATAAAATGGCATCTCTCGTCAAAATGTGATCATGAATTCTGTCTGAATGTGTATGTGTCACTGTCCTTGGAGTCTGTCTGTAAGGTGAAGAAGACAAAGCCATCTTATCTGAAGAGAGAGAAGACTTCTGAGGACGGAGCTGTGAACAGTTCCTGGGGTGAAAAGGTGCTCAGGGGAAAGGAAGGGAAGGGGAGGGGAAAGGAGAGGAGAGGAGGGGAGGGGAGGGGTGGGAAAGGAGCCTCATCTTGAACTCCAAGCTGCTCAAGATGAATACCAGAACCTAGGGTCCATTTATGTGCTGATGTGCAAATCCTCAGGCTGACTCTTGGCCCAGGACCATGCTATAGGATAGACTAGGGATATCTCCCCTGTTCTTGGTACCCCTCTTTGTGCCGTTCTTTGTGCTTTTTTATAGGACCCTCCCATTTTAGGCTTCCAGACTTGTTTTCCAAAGTGTTCTATGGCCTGGGTCAGTGGGAATAGAACATTTTGAACAAATCCTTTCACGCTGAGTTAAGACTCAGCATGATTCCTTAGCCCCACTCCCACCTTTATGTTTTAAAAAGGGATACTGAAGTGAGCAATGGATAACCCAAAGTGAGGTCTAGGCAAATATGCAGTACAGCCCCTTTATCCCCCTGACCCTTAAAATAGACATCTGATTGTTTCCATCTCAGCGTCTATTTGCCCTTCTCTGGTAAAAGAACCCCTTTATCCTGCAGAAAACCCAATATCCTTGTAGTTTGTTTAGAGTGAAACTATTTGCCCCTCCTGACCACTGGGCTGGGCCTCCTGTGGTTTAGGCTAACCAATCAGCATCTATCATCCTCTTAAGCAGAGTATTTGGATGAAAGGAGGGTACATCACACAAATCAGCTAATCAGAGTCCTCCCTGGGACCTTTTTTGCATACCAGGGAAGACATCATGGGGGAGCACTGATGAAGCTATTTGAGCCCCTGGATCCAGCTGCGCCCCCAGTGCATAGAACCCTGCACTTCCCATTTGTGTAAGCCAATAAATTCATTTAAATTCATATTATATACCTTGGTGTATAATAGGAAGGATCCAAAAGAAGTAATCATAATTACTAACTATATTTTCTTCCTCATTGCTGTGTCCTTCTCTCCAAGTCACTCTGAGTCTTTGAGAACAAGTAGAAATTGAGGCCCACGCATTGGAGAGATTGGATGGAAATAATGATGACACACATCATCATGTGGGAGACATATTTGGGAGTAGATACTTTCTGTGAATCCCTGGAATTACACCATAAAGGAATCTATCCACTCAGTGCAGATATATGGTCCCTCTATCAATGAAATTCATTTCTGCCTAGGACAAATGCAACAGGTTTTAATACAAGAAGGCAGGTGGAAGACCATGGTAGGTAGTTAGGTCAACTATCCAATATGCCAAGGAAGAAAATTTTAGACAAATGCAACCCCCAAGCTGAATAAAGGATGTCTAACTGGAGAAAAATATCTATATGGAAGGTTATCTTGTGGCAACAAGGCAGCCTCAGTTGCCTGGGTGACTCCCACAAGAAGATGTTAGCCGTGAAGCTTTCCTTATAACCTAGCAGGATGGATAATTAGCGCCAGGGTCTGATATCAGGTGCTCCAGATAAATGCTTGCTTGCTATCTTCCAGGCCATGGCAAGGTCAGTTCAATTAAGAAAAAGCCAGGGCTTAGAAGTAGACCCACTAAGCCCTTATCACAGGACAGCTGACTCAACTTCAAATGCAGAGGCATTCCCTTTCGAGAGGACAAATGTAATGCCCAGGGGCTCTGGAAGCAAATAGCAGAGGGCAGTCTAGGTCAGTAGTTACGTAATTTGGCTGAGGGGGCAGGGGAAGTTCCAATTTGAAGTGCCAGGAATTCTGGCTGGTTCTCAGGGTAGGGAGACAGGGTATCAGTGGCAGGCTACACATTGGCTGCTGATTCTTGGAAGTCTAAGCAGGTTGGGAGTCAGCAGCACGGTCATCTTACAACAAGGAGAAAAGTGATGGGTACTGGACTAGATATCAAAGGTAAAAGTTGACTCCATGCACAGTCAGATGGGAGAAAGGTGTTAAGATATACTAGAAAGAGATAAGCACAGAACTCTTATCTGAGAGTGTCCAGCGGAGTGGACCTGTTGTCATGGCATATACCCAGGCTGGAGAAACCAAACAGAAGCCCAGTTCTGTGAAATGAGCTATAAATAATGCCCAGAATCAATTTTGAAGCAAGCAGAGCCCAACATTGAGCTTCAGAATGTTAAAACAGGGCTCCAGAAATTTCTGCTGAGAACAGACAGCATCTATTGCAGAGAATGAGGCAAGGCTTAGCCTCTAGGTGGGAATTGAGAAGCCCCTTTAGGATAAGAGGAACTAATAGTGGCTGAGATCCCAGCTGGAAATATCACTGCTGCCAACCTGAAGCCTCCCCTGGTTCTATGTATGCCACTATTAGAAATGGGTTTTGATTTTAGCAAAGGGCTATTCCATTCCTTATAAGAAAAATTCCTCTTAGTATATGGATCACAATTTAAATGGTTATCAGCCATTTATACTTAGTATGAATTTGCTTACATATTTTCTCCCTGAGAGTAGGTTTTGATGGGGGTTGGAAGAAATTATTTATTTAGCAGAGTCTTACTGACAGTCCATGAATCAGGCACTGTGCTATGTACTAGGGATAGAAACATAAGGCAAAGCATCTGTGCTTCATCCCCAAACCATTTTACAACCTTCTAGATTTAAGGTGGAGAGGAAGCCCCTAAAAGGAAAGAGATACGGAAGAAGGAAGCTGGATAGATTACAGACAAAGATTTTCTTATTTTCCGATGTTTCCAAATATGACTCATTTCTCCATGGAAATCTCACAAATGATCCTTGTCATCTTCCCACAACCCTTAGCCCAACTCATCCCCAACTCTTCAAAAAGCAGCAGGGCTTCCTGGTCCATGCTTCATTCAGGAATAGAGATGCTGGAAAGATCATTGTCCAGTCTCCTTTGATTTATTGTCACGGAAAATCAGGCCCTGAGAGGTAAAGTAACCAGAAGAAATCATGAAGGGAGTTCCCTCTGGTTAAAACCTTTTTACCGAATCATAGCATCTTCTAACAGTGGGCCAGGGTGCGGAACGACAATATCAGAGAAACTCAAGGTTGGATTGCAGCAGTCATTCCTTCAAACACTTCACTTGTTTGAACCCCTTGGGCAGGCTTTCAAATCCTTCCATTCTCATTGGTCTATGTAACTATACTACTTTGTCTCATTACTCACCTGCTTTAATTATTTGACTCATAATTGCCAGAATATCATCTGTGTTTTCCTATTTCCGTGACCTTGCTTATGCNATGCTGGAAAGATCATTGTCCAGTCTCCTTTGATTTATTGTCACGGAAAATCAGGCCCTGAGAGGTAAAGTAACCAGAAGAAATCATGAAGGGAGTTCCCTCTGGTTAAAACCTTTTTACCGAATCATAGCATCTTCTAACAGTGGGCCAGGGTGCGGAACGACAATATCAGAGAAACTCAAGGTTGGATTGCAGCAGTCATTCCTTCAAACACTTCACTTGTTTGAACCCCTTGGGCAGGCTTTCAAATCCTTCCATTCTCATTGGTCTATGTAACTATACTACTTTGTCTCATTACTCACCTGCTTTAATTATTTGACTCATAATTGCCAGAATATCATCTGTGTTTTCCTATTTCCGTGACCTTGCTTATGCCACCCTCTCCACCAGATGCCCTAATACCACCTCTATATAAAGAATTCCTGCCAGTTTTTCAGTGCTGTCCCATTTACAAAGTCATCCCCAATCTCACATGAAGACATCTCTAGCTATTTTTGTGCTTGTACCCTTCAAACGGCTGTTAGCACACACCATCTTCTAAGATGGGCATTCTGTAACTGTCTTATGTCTAAATGAAAGACAGGAACTCCTCCCTGTATATCTGGAACTCCCGCAGCTCCCAGCATAGTAAATCCTGGTTATAGTAAATGTCTGATGAATGAATGAAGAAACTAAGTGAATCTGAATTTATGTTGACAGAAAGGAAGAGAACAAATCATAGCAATGCAGTTCTAAAGTTTAGCTTGGCTGGGGCAGGCTGCATAGGCCAGAGAAAAAGAGATAAGAAGGAGACTGCAGGGGAACCCATGATAAACTGCACAGTTATCATGGAGTGAGGAGATAAAAGTAAGATCCGCACCAGGCATGGTGGCTCACGCCTATAATCCCAGCATTTTGGAGGCCGAGGCGGGTGGATCACCTGAGGTTGGGAGTACGAGACCAGCCTGACCAACATGGAGAAACCCCGTCTCTACTAAAAATACAAAATTAGCCAGTCGTGGTGGCGCATTCCTGTAATCCCAGCTACTCGGGAGGTTGAGGCAGGAGAATTGCTTGAACCCGGGAGGCGGAGGTTGTAGTGAACTGAGAGTGCACCATTGCACTCCAGCCTAGGCAACAAGAGTGAAACTTGGTCTCCAAAAAAAAAAAAAAGGAAGATCTGGCCAGGCGCAGTGGCTCACGCCTGTAATCCCAGCACTTTGGGAGGCTGAGGCAGACCGAGTAGTTGAGCCCAGGAGTTTGAGACCAGCCGGGACACTGTGGCAAAACCGTCTCTACAAAAAAATACAAAAATTAGCTGGGAATGGTGGCATGCACCTGTAGTCCCTGCTACTCGGGAGGCTGAGGTGGGAGGATCACTTGAACCTGGGAGGCGGAGGTTACAGTGATCCGAGATCATGCCTCCGCACTCCAGCCTGGGTGACAGAACCAGATCCTGTCTCAAAATTTTTTTTTTTGTTGGAAGGTGTTTTGTGGAGACATCTCAAGGCCACCAGGGCTGTCAAATGGCAGCCCAGGCAGGGCTCTGGAGCTCAGCTAACCTCACTTCAAACACTCCACTGTGATGTATCTTGTATTTGGGGGTTTGCTATAAGATGTATCTTGAAAAGAAGAACTTGCTGTTTAAAAAGTGTTTTATATGCCCCAGAAACTCTATTCCTTTCATTCAAGAGAAATGAAAATATGTCTGCACAAAAACTTGTATTTGAATATTCATAGCAGCATTACTCGTAATAGCCAAAAGATGGATACAACCCACGTGTTCGCCAACTGATGACTGGATAGACAAAATGTGGTTTATCCATGCAGTGGAATATTATTCAGTTATAAAAAGGAATAAAGTACTCATACATGCTAAAAGTGAGTGAACCTTGAAACCATTATGCTATGTGAGTGAGGCTAGTTGCAAAAGACAACGTATTGTATTATTTCATGTATATGAAATATCCAGAATAGACAAATCCATAGAGATAGAAAATAAATTAGTGGTTGCAGGGGTTGGGGTGATGGGGAGGGACTGCTAATGGGCACAGGGTTTGTTCTAGGGAGGGCAAAAATGTCCTAAAATTAGACTGTGGCAACGGTTGCCCAACCCTGTAAATACATTAGAAACCACTGAATTGCACACTTTAAAAGGGTGAATTGTATGGCATGCAAATTA
>NW_016805017.1:21968-38720 GCF_001698545.2 Rhinopithecus bieti
TTTTTTGAGGTGGAGTTTTGCTCTCGTTGCCCAGGCTGGAATGCAATGGCACCATCTCAGCTCACTGTAACCTCCACCTCCCAGGTTCAAGTGATTCTCCTGCCTCAGCCTCCCAAGTAGCTGGGATTACAGGAGTATGCCACCACATCTGGTTAATTTTTGTATTTTTACTAGAGGCAGGGTTTCACCAGGTTGGTCAGGCTGGTCTCAAACCCCTTGACCTCAAGTGATCCGCCCACCTCAGCCTCCCAAAGTGCTGGGATTGCAGGTGTGAGCCACCACGCCCAGCCTAGAGACATTTTTGATTGTCACAACTGGGGAAAGGATTACTGGCTTATGGTAGGTAGAGGTCAGGGATGCTGCTGAAACATCCTACAATACACAGGCAGCCCCCACAACAAAGGATCATCTGGCCCAAATGTCAATAGAGTTGAGGTTGAGAAACCCTGTTCCAGGGTATAATGCTTTAAAATAAAGATTGTTCCCAATTTTTTCTTTTTACTTTATTTATTCATTTTTAAGACAGGGTCTCTCTGTCATCCAGGCTGCAGTTCAGTGGCATGATCACAGTTTGATGCATACTCGACCACCCAGGCTCAATCAATCCTTCCACCTTAACCTCCCAAGTCGCTGGGACCACAGGCACATGCCGCCATGCCTTACACATTTTTTCTATTTTTAGTAGAGAAAGAGTCTCGCTTTACCCAGGCTGGTCTCAAACTCCTGGGCTCCAGTGATCCTTCTGTCTTGACCTCCCAAAGTACTAGGAGCCACCGCACCCAGCCTGTTCCTATTATTTTTATCAGGGTTGTTGCTCTTTTATGGCATTTGCTACCTACCCTCATCCCCTATACACCTGTAGAACTCTGGAGTTGTTTCACATCTTTCATAATTGACTTCTCAAGGCTAAAGTGGCCACTAGGACGTGTGAATCCTGGTGTCCATGTGTTTGTAGCAGCAATCAGCTCCTCTTCTCTCGCAGTCATTAGAAACTACTTCAGGATTACAGTCAGAGCTCTTAAAAATATGTGACAAACAATTAATTTTTCAAGATACTTATGGTTCTACATAACAGGCAGGGGCTATCTTAACATTCTAAATAAAGTGTCTTATTTTAGAAAGTAGAGAAACATTTATATTTTATATTCTATAAGATTTAATATGCTTTAAAAAGAGAACTTACATACAATGCATACACAAACCAGCAAGTCAACATGTATTTACATAAAAGGTACATTATAAAGTTAGGGGATCCTCGAGTCCAGGCAAGTATTTACAGCCCAGATCCAAAGGAAGCTGAGTGTTTATGGAGAGATTTTTGTGACAGGGAAGTTGAAGTTCATGGAGAAAAGCCCTGTAGAGGGCCAGCTCTCTACAACATTGGGAGTTCTGAAACATTTGTTTTCAGAAGTTAGACCCTCCTTTGGCTGCTTTATTGGTTTCTGTCAAGGACACCTGTCAGATGCTAGAGGCATTATTCTTTCTAACTTAGTCCTACCAGACTTCAAAACCTATTCTCACAAAAACAATTCTGACAAGATCTTCACCTGAAAGTGTACATGTCTGATCATGTCTACATTTTACCTTTCTCGAGAGGGCATGTATTATAAAAGCTATCAGAGACTTTAGCCAAAAGAATGAGAGTATAAAATTGGAAATTTCAGACTTACTAGATGGGGCTACAAAGTTAGCACATTAAAGAAACCTTGAAACCAGCCCAAGTTTCCCGTAAAACTGAAGCTTTAGAAACTTACGTTTGTCTTGTCTGAGTTCCTTTCTCAGGAGACTGACCAATAGGCCCCTAGATGGTGTCAGTGGGGCTGGGGCTTTTGAGATCAACACATCCTGCTGCCCATTGACCAACTCCTCTTCCTTAACCCTCTCTGATTCCTGTTTTCCTTTCCTGCTATATAAACCCATAACTTTAGTCAGTTGAAGGGACAGATTTCCGACTTGTCTCTCATCTCTTTGTTGACATCACCTGCAATAAAGCCTTTTTTCCTGGGCAACACTTGTCTCAGTGATTGGCTTTCTGTGTGATGAGCAACTGGACCTAGGCCGAACCTTTAGTGTTTGGCAACAACATCATGAATGAATCTCAAAATAATTACACTACATGAATGAAGCCAGATGAAAAAGAGTATATACTGTATGGTTCCATTTTTATAAAATTCTAGGCCATACAAACAGAAAGCAGTCAGTGGTTGCAAGGGGATGGGAAGGTAGGAGGAAGGGATGGGATAGAGGGATGACAAAGGGACATGAGGAGACTTTTGGAGGTGATGCATATGTTCACTATCTTGATTCTTGTGATGGTTTCATGGGTGCATGCATATGCCAAAAATCATCATATTATCTACACTTTAAATATGTGTAGTCTACTGAATAACAATTATAACTTAATAAAGTTGTAGAAAAAAATTAGGCTGACAAGATTAAATAAAAAGTACTATGCAGGCCAGGCACAGTGGCTCACGCCTATAAATCCAGAACTTTGGGAGGCCAAGGCAGGTGGATCACTTGAGGTCAGGAGTTCAAGACCAGCCTGGCCAACGTGGTGAAGCCTCCTCTCTACTAAAAATACAAAAATTAGCAGGGCGTGGTGGTAGGCGCCTGTAGTCCCAACTACTGGGGAGGCCAAGGCATGAGATTCACTTGAATCTGTGGAGACACGGAAAAGGGTCAATCGAGTCTCCCCACTAAGAGCAAGGACACCCACGTCTGTGGCTGGTGCTGTGCCAAGTTCTTCGAATTATCACATCTTCTGCTCCACAAGAAGGACTGTACTATTCAATTAGTTTTATTTGTAAATGAAAATCCAGCCTCCCCACCCGAAACCTTCTCCCCCAGAGTCCCTCCCAATAATCCTGATGAACAAATGAATGAAACAGTTAACAAAACAGATCAAGTGGACTGCAGTGACCTTTAAGAACACAACAGACTCAACAGGGAAGAGTCCATGGAGGTGGAGGCCCCGGTAGCTAACAAAAGTGGCAGCAGCACTTCCAGCCGCAGCCACAGCAGTATTGCCCCAAGTGGCAGCAGCAGCAGCTCCCCTCACAGGTACCTCAGCGATCACAACCTCTCTACCTCAACTCGGGGACCTGACAACACTGGGCAACTTCTCCATGATCAACAGCAACGTCATCATGTAGAACCTCCAGAGCACCAAGGTGGTGGTGTCCCAGTTCTCCCAGAAAGCGAGGTGCAGCGGGGCTTCCGGGAGCAAGCTGGCTGTCCCAGCCCTCATGGAACAGCTCCTAGGTCTGCAGCAGCAGCAGGTCCACTAGTTGCAACTGATCGAATAGATTTGTCACCAAATATTGCTGTTGGCTTCTCAGAATGCCGACTTGCCAGCATCTTCTCATCCTTCTCAAGGTACTTTACAAACATCTGCCAACCCCTTGTCCATGCTAAAGTCCCATTTATCTCAGCAGCTGGCAGCAGCAGCTGGAATGGCACAGAGCCTCACCAGCCAATCTGCCAGCCTTAGTGGTGTGAAACAGTTACCCCTAATCCAGCTACTTCAGAGTACTTCTGGCAACACCATCATTCCATCCAACAGTGGCCTTTCTCCCAATATGAACATATTGGTGGTGTCAGTTACCACCCTGTCCTTGGAAAAAGTGGCTTCAAGTGCTGCGGTCTCCCATGTCAGTAACCCAGCAGTCTCATCATCATCCTCACCAGCTTTTGCAATAAGCAGTTTATTAAGTCCTGCATCTAATCCACTTCTACATCAGTTGGTCCCCGCTAACTCGGTTTTCCCCAGCCCTTTGCCCGACATCAGAACAACTACAGAGGATTTAGACTCCTTGTCTGCCTTGGCCCAGCAAAGAAAAAGCAAGCCACCAAATGTCACTGCCTTTGAAGTGAAAAGTACTTCCAATGAAGCATTCTTCAAACACAAGTGCAGATTCTGCACAAAGGTCTTTGAGAGTGACAGTGTCTTATAGATCCACTTGCATTCCCAAACTGGAAAGAGGCCGTTCAAGTACAACATCTGTGGGAATGGGTTCTCCACCAAGAAGAATCTGAAAGTCCACTTTCAGTGCCACAAAGAGAAATACACTCATACCCAGATAAACCCTTATCCTGTGCCTGAGCATTTAGACAATATCCCCACGAGTACCCACATCCCATACGGCATGTCCATCCCTCCAGAGAAGCCAGCCACCAGCCGGTTAGACACCAAACCAGTCCTGGTTACTCTGACCACTTCAGTCGGCCTTCCATTGCCCCCAACCCTCCCAAGCCTCATACTCTTCATCAAGACAGAAGAGCCAGCCCCCCATCCCTATTAGTCATTCTGCCACCAGTCCCACAGGTTTAGTCAAAAGTGACTCCAGGGTCGCCGAGCAGGCCACAAGAAACCTAGGTGGGCTCCCGGAGGAAGCTGAAGGGTCCACTCTGCCATCCTCCAGTGGCAAACATCTGTGGGATGAGCAGTGTGGTCACCAACTCAGTAGTGACCTGACGGTGAGCAGTAGTGCCCTGAGCTCCCCAGCAGCAGACTGGGGGCCCCTGGGGAAGCACCACCACCTTCACCAACCCTTTGTTGCCACTCATGTACAAGCAGTTCAAGGCCAAGTTTCCTTTTGGGGGACTCTTGGACTCAGCCCAGGCATCAGAGACATCCAAGCTTCAGCAACTGGTAGAAAACATTGACAAAAGGCCACTGACCCCAGTGAGTGCATCGTCTGCCACCCAGTTCTCAGCTGTCAGAGTGCCTTGTAAATGCACTATCGGACACACATTAGGGAGGGGCCTTTTACGTGTAAGATCTGTGGCCAGGTTTTCATCACAAAAAGGAATCTTAAAACCCACTACAGGGTCCATTGTACTGTGCCCCTGCTCAGAGCCCAGCATTCCTGCCCCATCTACCAGAAGTTGACAGACGAACGCTGTCATCCTGCAGCAGCACACTCGAATGCATATGGGAGGCCAGGTCTCCAACACCCCAGTCCCCAACAGTTACTCCGAGTCCATGGAGTCTGACACAGGCTCCTTCAATGAGAAAAATGTTGATGACCTAGACAAACTCTCCAATGAGAAAATGGAAGACTGTCCTGAGGGCAGCTTCCCTGATATGCCCATGTCTGCAGAAAACTCCCAAGACAGCTTATCTTCTTCACCTTTGCCCCTAGAAATGTTGAGCATCACTTCTTTGGAAAATCAGATGAAGATGATGAATGCTGGCCTAGTGGAGCAGCTGCGGACCAGCCTGAAGTCAGTGGAGAATGGGTCCATCCAGAATGATGTTCTGATCAACGATTCAGCCTCAGTGGGTGATGACGTGGAGAGCCAAAGTGCTGGCAACCCAGCCATCTCAGAGTCTACGTCTTCCATGCAGGCTCTGTTCCCATCCAACAGCACCCAGGAGTTCCATAAGTCACCCAGCGAAGAGGAGAAACCACAGAGAGTGATCCCAGGCAAATTTGCCAATGGTTTGTCTTTCATTCCAGTGAATGACGGGGCTTTGGATCTGACATCTAGTCACATAGAGAAAATCATCAAGGAAGATTCTTTGGGGATCCTCTTCCCTTTTGGAGACCAGGGTAAATTTAGAAACACTACTTGCAGCATTTGTGGCAAAATATTTGCTTGACAGAGTGCCTTGGACATTCAGTATAGAAATCATACAAAAGAGAGACCATTTATTTGCAGTTTGCAATTGTGGCTTTTCCACAAAGGGTCATTTGAAGCAGCATGTGTTGACACATCAGATGCAAGATCTACCATCACAGCTCTTTGAGCCCAGTTCCAACCTTGGCCCCAATCAGAACTCTGTGGTGATTCCCGCCAACTCGTTGTCATCTCTCAGCAAAATGGAAATCAATGGCTTTGTGCATATTTCTCCTCAGGACAGTAAGGACACCCCCACCAGTCACATCCCTTCTGGGCCTCTGTCTTTCTCTGCCACATCCCCAGTTCTGCTCTTGGCTCTGCCCGGGAGAACTCCTAAGTAGCACTACTGCAACACATGTGGCAAAATCTCCTCTGCATTGAGTGCCCTGCAGAACTCACACTGGAGAGAAACCCTTTGCTTGCACTATTTGTGGAAGAGCTTTCACGACAAAAGGTACAAAAGGTACACATGGGCACTCACATGTGGAATAACACCTCTGTGTGACAGGGTAGGCAGCTCTCTGGGGATGGGCCCATGACATTTCTAGGAGGCAATCCCATCAAGTTCCCAGAAATGCTCCATAAGGATTTGGTGGCAAGATCAGGAAGTGGGGATCCTTCTAGCTTCAGAATGCAGCACCGCATTCCAACGGGTTGACGATGAAGGCCAACAGGATCTCTGTCATTCAGAATGGTGGCATCCTCCAATTCCTGGAAGCCTTGACATTGGAAACAGCTCGCCTGTTAGTGGGCTGACAGGAAATCTGGAGAAGCTCCAGAAGTTAGAGCCCACTGCTTCTCTGGCCAGACTGGAGAAAATGGCAAGCAATCAGAAGAGAACCAACTTGCGCTTCACCTGCTTCATGGAGGACAAGTTAAAGCAGCTCTGACTGGAAACATAGCATTCATTCCTGTTCAGAATACAACCTATGGTGGCCTCCTACTCCTTGCCCCCATACCCTTTCCTTCTGGTTCCCCAGATCTATGAATTACAACATTATGAAGACATTCTTTTGTACCTTGTTCAACTTCAAACTTGGGAGTTCTAAAGGAAGGGTCTATATTATTAGCGATATAACCTTGCTTCAAACGGAATGGAAAGTATTACTTTGGTCTTCTGTATTGTGGACCTAAATACCTAAATTAAACTAGAGTGCTGAAAAACTTGCTGTGATATTTAGGCAATTGCCAAGGGTTGCCCCTGTAGGAAGTTGAATCTGGGCCATTAACCTTATTTTTATATCACTTTAATATTGAATCTGTGTTGGATTGCAAATGGCCTCGGTGATGCATAGATTCATAAAGTCTGATTATATAAATGTACACTTTGGAATCCCACTGTAAATTTTTTATCAAGCCAAAACATGCGTCTCATCTTCAAAACAAGATTTAAGGAAAGGACTGAAAGTACAGGACTGAACAGTTGTGGTTGTTTGACAGGTTTTTTTATTTTTATTTCTATTTCAAAAATTTCATACCTTTTTTTGTTTGTAGATAACCATTTTCCATTTTGAATTGCTATTTTATTGTGCTTTTTACCATGCATCATTTCAATATTGATTACAATTCTGCACAGATAAGGCCACGGGCCGGAATTCTTTTAGAGAACCAAATTGTTGTTTTGGTAGTCCTCAACTGAGACGCCAACATTTTGCCCATATTAAGGTTATGTTTCACGATAGAAAATTTGTGCTAGAATTTCACAAGGCTGCTAAGCATAGCATCTGAACAACCATCAGTAGAGAAAATGTAAACGCTCCTTGTACATACAATTTTAAGAAATGTCACTTTTCATTCAAATGTACACTATGTTCCTTTACAAGAGTAAATGCTTCTTCCTGATCAAGGCGCCAGAAAGGAAAGTGTTTATTTTGTATTAGTATGGACGAAAAAAAAAATGGGACTGTTTTATGCCACTTTCTTTGGAAAGTTGAAAGGAAAGGGGAGGAGGCCTCAGTTTTTCATTTCAATACTTATTACAACAGGATTAAACTGTAATTTACTCAAGCAGTCAAATAAGCATTTTTTTGCAAACAGAAAAAAAAAAGGCCTGTGCAGTTTCAAAGGGAGTAAACTTGCAGTTGTTTATAGAGATGGTCCCAAAAGGCCCCAAACTACAAAAAATAATAAAACTAAATATTAAACAATAGGCCGGGCACTGTGGCTCACGCCTGTAATCCCAGCACTTTGGGAGGCTGAGGAGGTGGATTGCCTAAGGTCAGGAGTTCGAGACCAGCCTGGCCAACATGGTGAAACCCCGTCTCTATTAAAAATACAAAAATTAGCTGAGCATAGTGGCGCGAGCCTGTAATCCCAGCTACTCAGGAGGCTGAGGCAGGAGAATCGCTTGAACCCGGGAGGCGGAGGTTGCAGTGAGCCAAGATTGTGCCACTGCACTCCAGCCTGGCGACAGAGCGAGACTCTATCTCAAATAAATAAAAATAAAGATTAAAAATAGGGATGTCAAAGCAAAATTACACTCTAAAAATACACTGTTCTAAACTTCATCATAACTGGAAAAAAATGTAATCGGTATTTACATGGCAAGAGTGAAATGTAGTTCTACATCTAGTAGGCACTGGTTCAATAAAACTGAAGTAAACCTTGGGTGGAGGCTTGGGCCTATTCCCTCCTTTGCTGGTTCACTGGGCTAACATTGGTCTCTTCTGAACCTGAAATCAATGCGTTCCTTAAGTCTCTTCATTCATTCTCTGCTCTCTCCAAGATTCTTTATGCTCAGGCTATGATTAGCCCAAGGACAGGACTATGTTTCTCTCCCAAGCTCCCATCCTATATCGCTACCTGGATGTTCCCGTTCATATGTCCTGAAATCACATTAAATGCAATATGTCCCCAATTCAGTTTCTTCTACAAACTTCCGCAGTTCCCAAGTTCCGCGCAATCCAGTCTATTCTGTCCCCTGTTCTCAGATATCTTGTAAGCAAGGGATTACCAGTGGGTCATGATGAACTGGATGAAGATGGGGAGCTGTACAGGACATTGAGCAACTGCAGTGTCCACAGCCACACCTGGAAGGCCATCTGACACTTATGCCACCTAGATGAGAGCCCTGGTGTCTTAAAATCTACCTTCATGGGTATCCTGTAGATTTCATTCAGGAGGGTGGGAAACAGCAGGAACAGAATGCTGGTTTCAGATGGTAACAGTCTTGAGGCCACCGATGTTCTGGTCAATATACAGTTTTCAGCTCTGCTACAAAGAGTTTCAAATGAAAGTAGGGAGTTTGGGGGTCTATTCTCATTTGTACCCTGTATATTTGTGTGGTGCTTACCCAGGGCTCAGGATGGGAGTACTGGGGCCTCAGGCACAGGGTCTCTCAGGCACCCCACTAACATGGGATCAGAAGGTACGGCTGCTTTCCCTTGGCATCTGGACATGTACCCCTGTAAATTGCATGTTGGTGTGGGGTCCCTCAGTCGGGGGACAGAATTCCACCCACACAAACTTTCCATTAAGTGAAACAGGACCTTCAATGTCTGCAAAGCACCAGGGGGGCTGTACCAGTTCATCATACAGGCTCCTAGAGACATTTCTAACATTTTTTTCCCAAGAACTGGGACGCTCCTGGCCTTCCCAACAATGAGCGTGGCCTCCGCAGGGCAGTGGCCCAGAACACAGAGTCTACTGCAGCCCGCAGGCCTGCAAGCACAGCCTTGGGGCTTACAGGAGCTCTGTGAGTGTCAGGCTAATCCCTGAAGGGAGGGAAGAACAGAGGGAGGTCTCTCAGCCCACTGGTGAGGAGATTGGCTGGGGCAGCTGGCTTCATGGTGCATTTGGGTATACCCCAGCTGGGCCCACAGAAGACACATTCATTTATTGATGTATATGATGCATACCCTATATTACCAGAGTAATTTACAGGTTGTGAAGCATGTCATTTCATATATCGCTTCATCTTCACAAACACTAGTGAAGTTAGAATCATTGCTCTGATTTTTCAAATGAGGAAACAAGCTCAGAGAAGTCCAATGGCTTGTCCCTATCACACAGCCTGATGGAGAGAAGTCACAAAAATACCTCTACCTTCTCACTGGCCGATTCGCTGATGCCACATTTGGTTCCCATTTGCGAGTTAATTAAATAATGTTAGCATGTATAATTGCACTATTTACAGACAATGAAGAGAAGCTTTGGGGGGAAAGTTGCCTTTCTAAATCTCTCTTTCTCTCTTTCTCTCTTTGCCCCTCCCTCCTTTACTTCCCACTGAACTACATAGTATAATTGTTTCCTGCCCCAAAGTGCAGGCAACTAATTGTGCTATGAAGTGTTCTTAAATGCAAAGCAGATCTGAAGAAAAGGTTTGTTGGGTAGAGAAAAGGTTTGGTATGCACACAATCATACAGCTTCATATCTATAACCACAATGCCTGAGTTTCACCATCAGAAATTAAGGTCATGGGATAAGAATTTTACACTGGCCCAAAAACATTATCTCCAGATTCAAAAATTGGTCTTAAAGGCCATATGTTTTCAGATATTATCAATCCCACAAAGACATGAAAGGGCTTATTTGTTTGTCAGCCCTGAAAGTTAGTTGCAGAGAGAACTGGAAGGCCACGAGAGAAGGCTATAGCTGCCGGGAGGAAAGGAAAGTTCTAGACCTTGAATCCCAGCCCCAGGAGACCAGGCAGAACCACAGCAGTGGCAGGAGGTCATTGGATACTGGGAGGCAGGGAGGCTCAGAGAGGAGAGACAGAGGAGGGATACAAGAAGACAAGGTTGTGTGGGGGCCACAGGCCAAGTATCGTAGAGAACAGAGCCCACAACAGCTCACCCTGAATTCAGGCTGAGGCTCAGTCACTTCTGCCTATAACACAGTCCTCCCTTTCCACATCTGTTTCCATAAAGCTAAAATGAGGATAGTCAGTTAGATACGTATGAGGGTTGTGGTGTGGTGGGTGAAATAAGATGCTATGTGTGGAAGTCATTTGAAAATTGTCAGATGTGTTGGGCACAGTGGCTCACACCTGTAATCCCAACACTTTGGGAGGCGGAGGTGGGCGGATCACCTGAGGTCAGGAGTTTGAGACCAGCCTGACCAACATGGTAAAAGCCCATCTCTACTAAAAATACAAACATTAGCTGGGTGTGGTGGTGGGCGCCTGTAATCCCAGCTACTCAGGAGGCTGAGGCAGGAGAATCGCTTGAACCCGGGAGGCAGAGGTTGCAGTGAGCCGAGATGGCACCATTGCACTCCAACCTGGGCAACAAGAGCAAGACTCTGTCTCAAAAAACAAAACATAAAAAACAAAACAAAAAGAAAGAAAAGTTTCAGATGCTCTACAAACACACATAGAAATAGTTGAATGACAGGGGCTTGCCAGAAGCCCTGATCCCTGGTTGTGCGTGCGTGTGTGTGTGTGTGGTGTATGTGTGTGTGTGTTAGAGAGAGCAAGAGAGAGAAAGAAAGAAAGAGACAGAGAGAGAGAGAGAGAGAGAGAGAGAGAGAGAGAAAACTTCCACAGGGACCTGCATGCCATTCATTCCACAAGGATATACAGAAGCTGACCCCTGTCCTGCTGGCACCAAGTTGTCTGATGCTGGGCAGTTCAGAATGTAACTTTGCCTTCTGGTGTGAGATCACACAAACAGCACTGGGCCCTGCAGAAAACACCCACAGGCCCTTGGAGTCACAGTCTCAATAGTTCCAAACACTCATGCACTGTGCCCTATGTACTCCAGTTTTAAAAATAGAATCTTAACCTCTAAACTGGCTATAGTAGACCCAGATTAAAGTGAGTGCTGTTTAGAATAAATACTTCAATCTTATCAGGATTAATAATATCTAACAACGGCCGAGGTGCTACAGTTGCAGCACTCTGGGCCAAGGTGGGAGGACTGCTTGAGCCTAGGAGTTGGAGGTTACATTGAGCTATGATCTCATCACTGCACTCCAGCCTGGACAACAGAGCAAGACCTTGTCTCTAACACGCATACATATATACATACATATAAACAAGTGGGCCAGAGGCAGTGGCTTAGGTCTGTAATCCCAACAATTTGGGAAGCTGAGGCAGGTGGATCACTTGAGGTCAGAATTTCGAGACCAGCCTGGACAACATGGCAAAACCCCGTCTCTACTAAAAATACAAAAATTTTAGCCATAGGAGTGATGGCACATGCCTGTAATCCCAGCTATTCAGGAGGCTGAGGCCCAAGAGTTGCTTCAATCCGGGAGGTAGAGGTTGCAGTGAGCCAAGATCACGCCACTGCACTCCAGCCTGGGCAGCAGAGCCAGACCCTGTCTCAAAAAAAAAAGGGGGGGAGGGGCGTGTCAGAATGATGTTTAAATTTTGAGATAACATTATTGGAAGAGTGCAATAACTGACATTGAAAAGGACACTGATTTGTTTCTAAATCATAAAGTTTTATGGATTGTCTTGTGCATAAAACATTTTAGCCGCCAGTTGTGGTGGCTCACACCTGTAATCCTAGCACTTTGGGAAACTGAGGTGGGTGGATCACTTGAGGTCAGGAGTTCAAAACCAGCCTGGCCAACATGGCGAAACCCTGTCTCTACAAAAAATGCAAAACATTGGCAGGGTATGCTGGCCCGCGCCTGTAATCCCAGCTACTCTGGGGGCTGAGGCAGGAGAGTCGCTTGAACCCTGAAGGCAGAGGTTGCAGTGAGCCGAGATCGCGCCACTGTACTCCAGCCTGGGTGATAGAGCGGGACTCTGTCTCAAAAAATAAAATAAAATTTTTTAGCTTGTTTGTTGTCATCTCTAGCCAATGATTGTAACCGCTGTACTGTAACCTCCAATGAAAAAGGACAACTCCAACTGAGAAATCCCCCTCCTTTCCCCTAAACTTTCTTATCAAAGCCTTCCAACTTGTAACAGACTCTTAACACCAACTTTTTGTTGGTGTGCCTTCCCAGGTCAATCCTCACATTTGACTTCCAATAAACCTTTATGAAATTATTTCTGCCTCAACAGACTTAATTTTGGTCAACACAATGATTATTAAACTGTCAAACAAAAAGAAGACTCCACTTTGTCACCAAAACCAAAATCAAGGATTAAATTTGTGAGGGGGGTGGGGAGAGGGGGGTAGCAGAGAGATCCAGCCACTCCTCTGAGATACTCATGACGGTCACTGCTAGAGTCTGTACTTGCTGCACCTTTTGTACCCTCTGTACCAGCTGAAAACCAACCATGATATTCTGATATAATAGGAAATGCATATTTAGACTTCATCTCCTGTTCCTGGCACAGAGTTTCTAAAACCCTTGTAATTTCCTGAGTGACAGGGATGGTAGAAGCATCTTTTGTTATAATATTTGGTCTTAGTCCCCGGTTCCTAACACAAGGCTCTTGGAATCTCTGGAGTGATGAGTGTCTTCTGTATGCTAATAATATGACTGGTGGCTGAGAGTGCTAGGTAGCTTCAGGATGGGCTGGTCATGGGAAAACTTGGCAGGATTAGAGGGTTAGGACTTTCCTCCCCACCTGCAACCTCTAAGGAGGAGAGAGGGGCTAGAGATTGAGTCGATCACCAATGGCCAATGGTTTAATCATGATGAAGCCTCCATAAGAACCCATAAAGTGCCGAAAGACTTCCAGGGTTTTAATCCATTTCCCAACTATTTAATTTTGGGCAAGTTGCCTAAACTCTCTGTGCTTCAGTTTCACTCTCTGTAAAATGGGAAAATAAAGACACCTTCCTGACAGTGTTACTGTGGAGATGAAATGATTTAGCACAGGTAAAGTGTCTGTAACAGAGCCCAGCTGCCCATTGAGAGTTAGCTCTTACTATTAACCAAGGCCCTCGGGACAATGGCTTCTGCCACAGATAGACGGGGTTTGAGCCTTGAATTCATTATCCACTAGATGAGTGACCTGGAAACAAGATCACATATCATCTCTGTGCCCCAGTTGCTTTATCTGTAAAACAGAGGTCATAATGGGGCCAGCACCTCCTCAAAAGATATTGTGAGAATTAAGTTAGAAAATTTCCAAAAAGCAGTTAGCACATCCCCAGCACTAAATACCTAAACAACAGCAAGAGTGTTCACAATTAATTAGCTAAACTGATGCTACCTGGTGAGCCCAGTGTCTCTTCTTGGGTAAGTCAATGCTGTTCCACTTGCCTGGTGTCTTAGTGGTTTTGTGTTGCTATTACAGAATACTTGAGACTGGGTAATTTATAAAGAAAAGGAATTTATTTCTTACGGTTCTGGAGGCTAAGTTCAAGGTTGAGGGGGCACATCTAGGTAGGATGGTCTTGCTGGTGGGGACTCTCCGACAGTCCTCAGGCGGTGCAGATAGGTATCACATGGCAAGGGGGCTGAGCGTGCTAGTTAAGGTCTCTTTTCCTCTTCTTATAGGGCCACCAGTCCCACTCCCATGGTAACCCGTTAATTGATTAACCCTTTAATCCATTCATGACAGCAGAGCCTTCATGGCCCAATCACATCTCAAAGGTCTCACCTCTCCACATTACCAAATTGGGAATTAAACTTCAACATAAATTTTGGAGAGGACAAATACTCAAACCATAGCAGTGACCTGTCTTCTCTGAGTCTCATTCAAGTCCCACCTTGGAGGACATCTGTGCATCTTAGTGATGTTTGCAATGTGCCTGGCTCCCAGCCATTCTTCAACAAGAGTTTTCTAAGAATCTGCTATGTGTCTGAGTGCTGTTCTAGGTGCTAGGGATACAACAGAGAACAAAACCAACAAAGTCCCTGACTCACCCCAGAGGCTACAGTAAAACTCTGGAGCCCAGACCAAACTGGCAGAAAATTAAGAATTCTTCCTGAACTCAGCATCCCAGATTGCCAGGCTATGGTCAAGACCAGGTGGTAAAAATTTCTCCTTTCCAAGTTTAGATTAATAGGAGAAAACATTTGTATGAAGTTAGTTCTCTGGGTTTGTGTGACTTTGATCATTTCTTATTGATCCATCTCTCTCTCAAAGGGTAGCCACAATATTCTTTTGTCTCTGTCTTTTGTGTCATTTGTCATAAGAGGAAGAATCATAGGGTAAAATGCAGGCATACATCCTACAACCCTGTTGTTTGAGTCAGTCTCACAGATTGGTGAGTTTACAGTTCTCACCGGACCAGTTTCCATTTGAACCAACTTTGCTGTGGGTCACCAATGTTTTAAAAGATGAGATTTTCTTCCATCTTATCTTGTGTCTTGAGAGCTTGGCTTGGATCCAGTGAGAGCACGTTCTCCCTGGTTTTTCTGCTGGAGTTGCAGGTTGTTGGGCTTGCATCTGTAGGTGGTGAGCTATCAGGATGAGAACCCGGGATACTTTGCCTAGCAACTGTGCTAATTTTCAGAGCTGAGTCTGCGTCTTTTCTCTTTGCCACCTATTTGTGCTAGGGAAAGTCCTATCCCAGTATTGCCTACCTGGTGTCACAGATTAGTGGGTATGTGATTGAAGGTGTCTCACTTTTGTGGAAGACTGGAGTTTCCTTACCACCTGTGACAACGAATGTCTTCATATTCCATGTCTATCTTTGGGAGTGACCTATTCGGAATCACAGGGGCAATATCATCTGCACCCGTTTCAGGGATGTCTCTTTTGTCCATGGTAAAAACTTATCCTCAGCCTGGAAATTTGCCTCTGGGTCTTTCCATCAAAAGGCTTTACGGTTTCTGGGAGTAGGTGTATCATTCAGAGGTCCTATCCACTGATGGCCAGACACAGATCCTTTGGTTTGACATCTAAAATAATCTTTAGAGAGCACTCATCCAAAACAAATATCCTCTTGGTACCTATGGAAAGATCAGATGCAAAGAAGAAAAAAAGAAATGGGAGAGTGCACTTCTGAGAGCAAAAACCCCCTTAACTAGATTAGGAAGCAGAAATCAGACTTAGAATAAAAGTTACGAATTACAAAAGACACTCAGGCAGGTGTGGGACTTATACAAACACTGATAGCCAGCAACTAGCTAACAAAGCCGCCCAACCTCTGACCCCCCAAGAATACACAGCAAGGTTGTTTTACTGCCCCTTACTCTATAACCAGTCCCCATCAGCTCCAGGCATTCCCACGCAATTCCCATTGTGGATGCATTTTGGACCCCCACCACAAAGAAATCTGCACTTTCTAAAAAACGTAAGTAACAATTGCCCTGGGTTTCCAACAGTAAGCAAATGTGCCCCTAAATCCCTTCTCAGAGAAAATCTACAACTTTTCTCTGTCTCTTGGAGTTATAAATCTTACCATATTTTAAAAATGTAAGCATCCAGGCCTGGTGCGGAGTCTCACATCTGAAATCCCAGCACTTTGAGAGGCCAGGGCAGATTGATCCCTTGAGCCCAGGAGTCCGAGACCAGCCTGGGCAACGTAGCGAAAAGCCCATCTCTACAAAAACATGCAAAGTTAGCCAGGCATGGTGGGGTGCACCTGTGGTCCCAGCTAATGAGGTTTAATGAGGTATTATTTAAACCCTTATTAAACAGGTAACCTTAATTTGTCCATCTGCCAAAACACAATTTGGATTTGACTATTGTATATAAACTAGTGAGCTTTTATTACTACTTTTGCCTGATTCATAGCTAAAAATTTTAAATGAAAGCTATAAGATCTCTATTTGCATTTGCCTGTACATTTGTCTATGTATGTATGTATATATGCTACGTATATGTGGTATTTTCTACCTTGCAATAGTACTGTCAAAATTAACTCATAAAATCCTGTAAAAGAGCTCTGCTTTAATTGGCCTAAAATAAACACATAAAGTAAGCATTTCTAGAACTCTTAGAAAACTAGAATCCAATCCATTTTATTTTTAATTCACATAATCTAGGATAATCTTTGGTAAATAAAGTTAGGTTAGGATTGCTGAGTTAAGATTTTTGGTTAGGTCAGGTGTAGTGGCTCGCACCTGTAATCTCAGCACTTTGGGAGACTGAGAAGGGAGGATCGCTTGAGCCTAGGAGTTTGAGATCAGCCTGGGCAACCTAGTGAAACCCCATCACTACAAAAAATACAAAAATTAGCCAGGCGTGGTGGTGGGAGGCTAAGGTGAAAGGATCACCTGAGCTCGGGAAGGCCGAGGCTGCAGTGAGCCAATAATTGTTCCACTGTACTCCAGCCTGAGCAACAAAATGAGACACTGCCTCAAATAAAAAAAAAAAAAGAT
>NW_016805017.1:39692-45791 GCF_001698545.2 Rhinopithecus bieti
CAATTCTCCTGCCTCAGCCTCCCGAGTAGCTGGGACTAAGGCGCCCACCACCACGCCCAGCAATTTTTTTTTCTTTTTCTTTTTTTTGTATTTTTAGTAGAGACGGAGTTTCATCATGTTGGCCAGGCTGGTCTTGAACTCCTGACCTCAGATCATCTGCCCGCCCCAGCCTCCCAAAGTGCTAGGATTACAGGCGTGAACCACCACGCCCAGTCTATTAAATGTTTTATAATATGTTTGCTTGAAAATGGTTCCAAAATCTTTTTGGTAACTTGAAATCCTAAAAGTATACTAAGTTACATTAAATGATAGATAATCATTGAACATCTAGATCATTAACAAATAATATAAATCGCTGCAACATCAATTGCTAAACATAAGTTTAAATTCATCTACTTTTGGCTTCTTAATTTTTACAGAGCTACTAAAGATATTGGAACCTGTTGCTAAAAATATCCTTTGCCACATCAAAAAATTATACTACCAGGAAGCGTATATCTCTAGGAATTATGAAAGGGTGTATCCATAAATTTGCTAATCTACTACAAAATGTTGGTATATGACAGTTTACACTTCCTTGCTTTCTAATTTTAACTGAGAATGAAGACTACTAAGGGTTAAGAATTCTAATCAATATATTTAACTACCAGGAATAATAAGGATAAAGAAAAAATTTCTATATGCAAAGTGTGTAAGGAAAATAAGATGTGCTTTGGTAAGGAAAGGTATGAGGTATGAAGGATGCATTTTTGTTAAGGGAAAAGGAGAGAAATTTTGTTCTAGTTTAGGGGTTACTTAAATTTTGTTTTGAAAGGGGAAAATAAAGGACAAAAACACAAAAACTGAAATGGATATAAAATGTAAAGAAAGAGACAGAGAGACACAGAGAGAGAGAATCTTATCTCCTGTGGTAGAACAGGCCTTAGCCTGTCATTTCAGCTTGTCATTTTAATGACAATTAAATTGTCGTCTATTTTAATTGAATGAGTTTATTATAAGAGTTTTTAAAATTAGATTTAATATCAATAATGTACTACATAAAACTATAATTTGAATTTCTTTCTCTATTAAAATGAAAAAATTGGATTATTGTAAGTAGGTTTTCTTTACCTATTGAGTAAGTAATAGAAAACAAAGATTCTGTGTCTTTTCAAATAATTTCAAACATACACTTAGATAAAAGGAACAAGTTTTAGTGTTTGAAAACACAGTAGGGTGACTATAGTTAACAATTTATTGTATATTTCAAAAACAGCTAGAAGTGGCCAGGCATGGTGGCTCATGCTTATAATTCCAGCAGTTTAGAAGGCTGACACGGGAGGATCGCTTGAGCCCAGGAGTTCAAGACCAGCCTGGGCAATATAGTGAGACCTCATCTCTACAAATAATTTAAAAAGTTAGCTAGGCATATGCATGGTGGCATATGCCTGTGGTCCCAGCTACTCAGGAGGCTGAGGTGGCAGGATCACTTGAGCCTGGGCAGTTGAAGCTGCAGTGAGCCATGATGGCACCATTGCACTCTAGACTGGGCAACAGATCAAGACCCTGTGTTAAGAGAAAAAAAAAAGGCTAGAAGAGAAGATTTGAAATATTCCTAACACAAAGAAATGATAAATGTTTGACATGATAGAAGTCCTAAGTACCCTGACTTGAACTAAGTATGCATGTATCAAAATATCACCTGTCCCCCACAAATATGTGCAGTTATTATGTATCAATAAAAGTTTTTAAAAGTTATTTTCTGTGCTTCATATTGTCTTTATCAAGCCTTTGATTACTTAATGAAATGGAATTTTCTCAGTATTGAAAGAGCTAAGCAATTTTTTATACATACGTTACTTTCTATACTTGCCTTTGAAATCTTTTATTATCATTTTGGTTTAAATAGATAACTGAGTATTATCTCATATAATCAGGTTTTTTTTATGTCATGTGATCACATATGATCTCATATAATCAGGTGTTCAAACCTTTTGACATTTTTTTACAAACTTCCCCAAATCAAATTCTAAATGAAATCCTTTTTTGCCTCAAACTGACTGAGATTTCCCAGAGGGCCCCTGTAAAATCTCGAAGGACTTGTTCTATCACCTTGTAAAAGAGAAATGCTAAACTAATTAGATTTATTTAATATGTTAAATTATATGGGAATCATTGTGAAATATGAACTGATGCTTAACCTTCTTTAGGTTATATTTGTAAATATCTATGTTATTAATGTAAGTGTTTCAGGCCGGGCATGGTGGCCTGTAATTCCAACACTTTGGGAGGCCCAGACAAGAGGATCACTTGAGGCCAGGAGTTTGACCAGCCTGGGCAACACAGTAAGACCTACGCCTCTACGAAAAATCAAAACATACACGTGTACAAGTGTTTCAGAAATTGTATAATGTTCCTAAAAATTTGTCAATGTCTTTACCATCTATATCTTTCAGTATGATATTAGTCATAATTCCAGATATTATGTTAAAATATCCTATGTCACAGAAATAACCAAATTTCATCATCAATTGCATTATAATGAGTTAGATCTTTAGCCATGGCTGTTTTAAGTATTTTGTCATTCACAGACAATTATTATTTTGGTTTTTCTCTGATAGATTTTACAATTACCTGTAAGCAAAAAACAAAAGTGCTCCATCTTCAAAAGGATTCAAACAGAAGACTATGATAAGTATTCCAAAGTATGGATTTCTGGTAACTTTAAGATCATTCCACTGAACTTGGCCAGGCACTACCGCTCACACCTGTTATCCCAGCACTTTGGAAGGCCGAGGAGGGCAGATCACTTGAGGCCACGAGTTTGAGACCAGCCTGGCCACATGGTGAAACCCTGTTTCTACTAAAACTAAAAATTATCCGGGCATGGTGGCAGGCGCCTGTAATCCCAGTTGCTCCAGAGGCTAAGGTAAGAGAATCGCTTGAACCCAGGAGGTGGAGGTTGCAGTGAGCAGAGAATGCACCGCTCCACTCTAGCATGAGCGACAGAGCAAGACTCCAAAAAAATCTGAGTAAAAATTCCAGAACTCCGGTTTAAAAAAAATTCTTGTGATTTTATAAAGCTGCTAACCCAAGATCAAGTGGGACAAAAATTAATTACATGGCCCTGAATAAACTGATGAAGATGATTATAATTTTTATGACTTTCATTTTGAAACATTGTAGGTTCTTTAGTGTTTTATTTTCCAGATTTAAGAAAACCCTTTTTCTCTTTTCTCTTAAACTATTTATAACTTACAACAATTTGATAGATTATATCTTTGTAAGTGAAAAGAAAAAATTTATTTTTCTCCCTGTCTCATCCTTCCAGAATTCAGAAACTCTTATTAAATATTATTTTCATGGTACTATAGTTATTTGCATATGTTCAATAAGGATCTGTTCTGTAATAGGATACATGATAATATAGTCATTTGCATAAGTTCAATAAGAATCTGTTCTTAAAACAGGACAAAATTAGAAACACTGGTTATATTACCAAGGATTTGAATGGAATGTCATATTTAAGAATAAGGAACATAGAATCAGATAAGACCAGACAGATATAAGGCACTAAGGTTGACTTTATGGAGCCAATGTTTACAAAGCCCTCTTGGAACACCGGCTTGGTACCTGACTTACAGGATCCCTCTTCTTACAGATGAATAAGGAAGGCCACTTACTGACAGGTCCAAGAATCTTAAAATATATTGGAAAACTTGCCAATATATTGACAAGTATATTAGTGGCTCATGTGTGTAATCCCAGCACTTTGGGAGGCTGAGGCAGGTAGATCACCTGAGGTCAGGAGTTTGAGACCAGCCTGGCCAACATGGTGAAACCTCATCTCTACTAAAAATACAAAATTAACCGGGCATGGTGGCACATGCCTGTAATCCCAGCTACTCAGGAGGTTGAGGCAGGAGGATTGCTTGAACCCGGGAGGCAGAGGTTGCAGTGAGCTAAGATCGTGCCATTGCACTCCAGCCTAGGCAACAAGAGTGAAACTATGTCTCCAAATATATATATATATATATTTGGTGCCTCACACCTGTAATCCCAGCACTTTGGGAAGCCAAGTCGGGCAGATCGTTTGAGCTCAGGAATTCAAGACCAGCCTGGGCAACATGGCAAAACCCATCTCTACCAAAAATACAAAAATAAGCTGGGCATGGTGGAGGTGAGAGAATCACTTGAGCCCAGGAGGCAGAGGTTGCAGTGAGCCAAGATTGCACCACTGCCCTCCAGCCTGGGTGATAGAGTGAGACCTTATCTCAATCAATTAACCAATCAATGAAAGACTACTCTGAGATTCCTTATAAAAGATCCAGCAAAGCAGACTTAAAGGAGCCTATATGGTCAGTCACTATTCTTGCTGCACTTATGCACTTATCAGGCCAAGTTTAATGAGACAAGACTTACTTTGTAAGCAAATTAGTCCTCCTTTGATGATCTTTGATAGAAATGAGAGTGATTATAGAGAGAAAAATTCTATTTCTGTGAGAAACTATAGCACACCCTTGTGGGTTGTCAAATTCTAGCCATGTTCACTATCTTTGAACATTTTGCTTTGTTTTGTCTTTTTACCTCTTTGTAAACTGGATCCTGCTGTTCTATGCTTTTTGTCAGTAAATAACATTTCTAATTATTCTCTCACCCCTCTGACTTGATGCCACTGAAAACTAAGACCTGACTGCCCAGGTCCTTATTGGGACTATGTAAAAAGCCCTGCAAGCTGAAGCTGGATCCGTTCATGCTCTGCTCTGAGAAAAAACCATGACTGTGACACTGAAAATCAGAAAAATCAGTGGATTGCCACTGCCTATTCCCACTCTTTCATCTAAAGATGCTTCCGGTCCAATACCTAAAAGCCTTGAATGACTGCCCTCTGGACTAAAATCTGGGTGTAAAGTTTTCTAACCATCAACCTTTGTTTTCTTTTGTTTCCATAAGCATGACACTTCATAAATGTCTATTTTAGGCAGTTGGGGACATAAAGAGCTTTTCCTGCATCTGCTGGTTATCAGTGGTCTTTAGCACAAAATAATCTGCCAAAGAGGCATATTTTGGAGTGGCATATTCTGGTACCCTTCAAAACTTTAATAACTGTGCAGGGGGAAATCCCACAAGAGAGATTTCTCATGTTCTAGCAGTACTCACCCTCCAGTTTCTCTCCCACTTGTAACAGTATTTTCATTTCAGAGGCCAACTCTATTTGACTTTATTGGGCATTCAGATTAAAATCTGGTGGAAGATGAAGCTGTTTGAAAGAGAAGCAGAATCCTCGGATGGCTTAGCCAGAAATCATGAGGGCTCAGGCCAGAAACTCCTGCAAATATCAGGGTGCTGAGGCTTCCTGCTTTTGTTGCTGATGTTGGAAGATAAAACACGGGAACTGAAGGCTGTTAGCTTTAAGATTGCCCTAGGCTAGATATCTCACTCAACAAATGAGGAAACTGAGGCACATATGATGTATAAAACTTGCTCAATGTCACATAACCAGTTCTGTGGCCAAACTGAGGCTCCAGACCTATTTTCTTTCTTTCTTTCCTTCCTTCCTTCCTTCTTTCTTTCTTCTTTTCTTTTTTTTTTTTTCGAAACAGAGTCTCACTATGTCACCCAGGCCAGAGTGCAGTGGTGCAATATCAGCTCACTGCAACCTCCTTCTCCAAGACTCAAGCAATTCTCATCCCTCAACCTTCCAAGTAGCTGGGATTACAGGCACATGCCTGGGTGCCAGTTAATTTTTGTATTTTTAGTAGAGATGGGGTTTCACCATGTTGGCCAGGCTGGTCTCGAAGTCCTAGCCTCAGGTGATCCACCCACCTTGGCCTCCCAAAGTGCTGGGATTACAGGCGTGAGCCACCATGCCCAGCCCCAAGAACTATTTTCAAACAACTTTAAGGATTCTTTAAATCCTGTGCTCTTACAGCCCATGTCCCCAAAGAAGATGCAGGTGAGTGCCTGAAAGAAATTTGACATCTTCAAACACAAAGAAGCAATCATGCAGCCTCATATGAAGTGTCAGGCGTCTGAGACCAAGCCAAGCCATTGCATCCCCTGTGACTTGCACGTATATATGCCCAGATGGCCTGAAGTAACGGAAGAATCACAGAAGAA
>NW_016805018.1:0-221 GCF_001698545.2 Rhinopithecus bieti
AAAAGTTGGTACTATGGGAAGATCAGATTGACAAACCTCTAGATAGACTGGTTAGGGTAGAAAACTCATTGCAAATTACCAATATCAGGAAAAAGAGAGGTACCTTCACCACAGATTCTTTAGATTTCAAAAATGTAATAAGGGAATGTTAAGAATAACTTTAGCCAACCAATTTATAATTTTAATGAATTAGGCAAATTATTTGAAATAAATGAATTACT
>NW_016805019.1:0-8179 GCF_001698545.2 Rhinopithecus bieti
AGTATAATAAAAAATAAATAAATAAATAAATAAATAAAACCTATAATTTGTAATTGAAGGTGTTTTCCGTGACCCTATAACACTCCAATACCACCTTGTTGTCAGTGCGAACAAGGGCATAGCCCGAAATCACTGAGGCCACTGACATCCCCTAGCTTTCCTATCAAAAATCCTTAACCCAGCAGGTTTCCTAACAGGGGATCTAAATCTTAATTACCATACAAAGGTCTGACCAGACATAGGAGGAACTCCCTTCAGGACAGGATGATAGATGGTTCCTCCATCGTTAAGGAAAAAAGATACAATGGGTATTCAGTAAGTGATAACGAAACTCTTGTAGAAGCAGTTTGGAAAATTGCCTAATAATTGGTCTGCTCAAACCTGCGAGCTATCTGCACTCAGCCAAACCTTAAAGTACTTACAGAATCAGGAAGGAGTCATCTATACCGTTTCTAAGTTAATATGGACTGAATGAGGTTTTATTAATAGCAAAGAAAAATTAAAACCCCAAACTTACAAGGTTTTCAACAAAAGTAAAGTTTACTAAAAGTTAACGGTGTAACATATATTATCCTACCACATACTCTCAAAGGATTTCTCAGACAATTTGCAAGAAATAACGAAATCTATCATTACTCTACAATCCCAAATAGACTCTTTGGCAGCAGTGACTCTCCAAAACTGCCGAGGCCTAGACCTCCTCGCTGCTGAGAAAGGAGGACCCTGCACCTTCTTAGGGGAAGAGTGTTGTTTTTTTCCACTAACCAGTCAGGGATAGTACGAGATGCTGCCCAGCATTCACAGGAAAAGGCTTCTGAAATCAGACGACTTTCAAACTCTTATACCAACCTCTGGAGTTGGGCAACATGGCTTGTCCCCTTTCTAGGTCCCATGGCAGCCATCTTGCTATTACTTGCCTTCAGGCCCTGTATTTTTTACCTCCTTGTCAAATTTGTTTCCTCTAGGATGCAGGCCATCAAGCTACAGATGGTCTTACAAATGGAACCCCAAATAAGCTCAACTAACAACTTCTACTGAGGACCCCTGGAGCAACCCACTGGCCCTTTCACTGGCCTAAAGAGTTCCCCTCTGGAGGACACTACAACTGCAGGGCCCCTTCTTTGCCCCTATCCAGCAGGAAGTAGCTAGAGCAGTCATCGGCCAATTCCCAATAGCAGCTAGGGTGTCCTGTTTAGAGGCAGGATTGAGAGGTGAAGCCGGCTGGGCTTCTGGGTTGGGTGGGACTTGGAGAACTTTTCTGTCTAGCTAAAGGATTGCAGATGCACCAATCAGTGCTCTGTGTCTAGCTAAAGGTTTGTAAACATACCAATCAGCACTCTGTAAAAACGCACCAATCAGTGATCTGTGTCTAGCTAAAGGTTTGTTAAAGTGCCAATCAGCACTCTGTAAAAATGAACCAATTGGCTCTTTGTAAAATGGACAATCAGCTCTCTGTAAAATGGACCAATCAGCAGGATGTGGGTGGGGGCAAATAAGGGAATAAAACTGACCCCCTGAGCCAGCAGCGACAACCTACTTGGGTCCCCTTCCACGCTGTGGAAGCTTTGTTCTTTTGCTCTTCACAATAAATCTTGCTGCTGCTCACTCTTTGTGTCCACATCGCCTTTATGAGCTGTAACACTCACCTTGAAGGTCTGTGGCTTCACTCCTGATGTCAGCGAGACCACGAACCCACTGGGAGGAGTGAACAACTCTGGACACGCTGCCTTTAAGAGCTGTAAGACTCACTGCAAAGGTCTGTGGCTTCACTCCTGAAGTCAGCGAGACCACGAACCCACCAGAATGAAGAAACTTTGGACACATCTGAATATCTGAAGGAACAAACTCCGGACACACCATCTTTAAGAACTGTAACATTCACCACGAGGATCCGCGGCTTCATTCTTGAAATCAGCGAGACCAAGAACCCACCAATTCTGGACACACTATGTATGATAGATCCACAGCTAGTATCATACTGAATGGGGAAAAATTGAAGTCCTTTCCTCTAAGATCTGGAACACCACAAGGATGCCCACTGTCACCACTGTTATTCAACGTAGTATTGGAAGCCCTAGCTAGAGTAATCAGACAAGAGAAATAAAGAGCATCCATACTGGAAGGGAAGAAGTCAAATTATCCTTGTTTCAGATGATATGATCTTATACTTGGAAAAACCTAGACTCCACCAAAAAACTATTAGAACTGTTAAACAAATTTGGTAAAGTTGGAGGATACAAAATCAATATACAAATATCAGTAGCATTTTATATGCCAACAGCAAACAATCTGAAAAAGAAATCAAGAAAATAATCCCATTTACAATAGCTACAAATAAAATACCTAGCAATCAACCAAAAAAGTGAAAGATCTCTGCAGTGAAAACTATAAGACATTGATGCAAGAAATTGAAGAGGACACAGCAAAAAAATGGAAAGATATTCCATGTTCATGGATTGGAAGAATCAATATGGTTAAAATGTCCATACTGCCCAAAGCAATCTACAGATTTAATGTAATTGCTATCAAATACCAATAACATTCTTCACAGAAATGGAAGATGCTGAGACCAGCTCTGTTGGGGAGACACTAACCCAGCAGCGCTAGAGGAATAAAAGACACACACACAGAAATACAGAGGTGTGAGGTGGGAAATCAGGGGTCTCACAGCTTTCAGAGCTGAGAGCCCTGAACAGAGATTTACTCACGTATTTATTAACAGCAAACCAGTCATTAGCATTGTTTCTATAGACATTACATTAACTAAAAGTATCCCTTATGGGAAACGAAGGCATGGGCTGAATTAAAGGAATAGGTTGGGCTAGTTCACTGCAGCAGGAACATGCCCTTAAGGCACAGATCGCTCATGCTATTGTTTGTGGCTTAAGAATGCCTTTAAGCGGTTTTCCACCCTGGATGGGCCAGGTGTTCCTTGCCCTCATTCTCGTAAACCCACAACCTTCCAGTGATGGTGTTAGGGCCATTATGAACATGTTACAGTGCTGCAGAGATTTTGTTTATGGCCAGTCTTGGGGCCAGTTTATGGCCAGATTTTATGGGGCTTGCTCTCAAAAAGAAAAAAATAAATCCTAAAATTTATGTGGAACCACAAAAGACCCAGAATAGCCAAAGCTATCTTGAGCAGAAAGAACAAAACTGGAGGAATCACATTACCTGACTTCAAATTACACTATAGAGCTATAGTAATCATAACAGCACGGTATTGGCATAAAAATAGACACAAACACCCGTAGAATATAACAGAGAAGACATAAATAAATCCATACATCTACAGTGAACTCATTTTTGACAAAGGTGTCAAGAGCATACACTGGGGAAAGGACAGACTCTTCAATAAATGGTGCTGGGGAAACTGGATATCCATATGCAGAAGAAAGAAACTAGACCCCTATCTCTCACCTTATACCCAAATCAAACCAAAATGAATTTTAAAGACTTAAATCTAAGAGCTTGGCTGGGTGCAGTGGCTCACACCTGTAATCCCAGCACTTTGGGAGGCTAAGGTGGGCAGATCTCAAAGTCAGGAGATCAAGACCATCCTGGCTAACATGGTGAAACCTTGTCTCTACTAAAATACACACACACACACAAAAATTAGCCAGGCATGGTGGTGGGCACCTGTAGTCCCAGCTACCTGGGAGGCTGAGGCAGGAGAATTGCTTGAATCTGGGAGGTAGAGGTTGCAGTGAGTCGAGATCACACTCCAGCCTGGGTGACAGAGTGAGACTCCATCTTAAAAAAAAAAAAAAAAAAAAAAAAAAAATTAAAGAGCTCAGATTATGAAACTGTTTAAAGAAAACATTGGGGAAACTCTCCAGGACATTGGAGTGGGCAAAGACTTCTTAAGTAATGCCTGGCAGGCACAGGAAACCAAAGCAAAAATGGACAAATTAGATCACATAAGTTAAAAAGCTACTGCACAGCAAAGGAAACAATCAACAAACTGAAGAGATAGCCTATGGAATGAAAGAAAATATTTGCTAACTACCCATCTGACAAGGGATTAATAACCAGAACATGTTAGAAGCTAAAACAACTCTATAGTAAAAAAAATAGAATAATCTGATTTTAAAAATAGGCAGACCGGGCACGGTGCCTCACGTCTGTAATCCCAGCACTTTGGGAGGCTGACACAAGTGGATCACAAGGTCAAGAGATCAAGACCATCCTGACCAACATGGTGAAACCTGTCTCTACTACAAATACAAAAAATTAGCTGGGTGTGGTGGCATGGAGGGTGGTTGAGGCATGGGGATAGCTTAAACCTAGGAGGCGGAGGTTGCAGTGAGCCAGTCAGTATCACGCCACTGCATTCCAGCCTGGCAACAGAGCAAGACTCCATCTCAAAAAAAAAAAAAAAGCAAAAGAGGTCAGGCGGTGTGGCTCACACCTGTAATCCCAGAACATCAGGAGACCAAGGCAAGTGCATCTTTTGAGCCCAGGAGTTTGAGACCACTCTGGGCAACATGGCAAAACCCCATCTCTTCAAAAAACACAAAAATTAGCCAGGCATGGTGGTGCACACCTGTAGTCCCAATTATTCAGGAGGCTGAGGTGAGAAGCTCACTGGAACCTGGGAGGTCGAGGGTGCAGTGAGCTGTGATCATGCCACTACACTCCAGCCTGGGAGACAGAGTGAGACCTGCTTCAACAAAAAGTGGGGGCGTTGTACACAAAAGATATGAATAGAAATTGCTCAAAAGAAGACATACAAATGGCAAATGGGTATATGAAAAGGTGTTTAATGTTATTGATCATCAGAGAAATGCATATCAAAACTACAATATCATTTCACACCAGTTAAAATGGCTGTTATCCAAAAGACAGGCAGTAACAAATGCTGACAAGGATATGGAGAAAAGGAAACCCTTGTACACTGTTGGTGGGAACGCAATTAGTACAACCACTATTGAGAACAGTTTGGAGGTCCTCATAAAACTAAAAATACAGCTACTACATGATCTAGCAATTTCACTCCTAGGTATATACCCAAAAGAAAGGAAATCAGTATATCAAAGAGAGATTTGCACTCACATGTTTATTGCAGCGCTATTCACAATAGCCAAGATTTGGAAGCAATGTTTGAAGAGTGCATCAACAGATAAATGGATTAAAAAATGAGGTATGTATACACAATGGAGTACTATTCAGCCATAGAAAAGAATGAGATCCGGTCATTCGCAACAACATGGATGGAAATGGAGGTCATGAAATAAGCCAGGCACAGAAAGATAAACATTGCATGTTATCACTTATCTGTGGGAGCTAAAACTCAAAACAATTGAGCTAATGGAGATAAAGAGTAGAAGGATGGTTACCAGAGGCTGGGAAGGGTAGTGGCAGGGGGTTGGCTGGAGGTGGGGATGGGTAACGGGTACAAAATAATAGACAGAATGAATAAGACCTGTTATTTGCTAGTATGACAGGGTGACTATAGTAAAAAATAATTTAGTTGTACTTTTAAAAATAACTAAAAGAGTAGAATTAGATCATTTGAAACACAAAGGATAAATGCTTGAGGTGATAGATACCCCATTTACCCTGATGTGATTATTATGCATTACATGCCTATATCAAAATATCTCATATAACCCATACATATATACACCTATTATGTACCCACAAAATTAAAATTAAAGGTTTAATTTAAAAAATTTTAAAATAATGTAACTTGCTTTTATCTTAGAACATTTTTGAGTTTACTTTTCCTCTAGTTAACACGAAGGATGTATGGAAATTTGCTGTTGATTTAGCACATTGATATTAAACATGGATAAAGAATCTAACATTATCTTTGGTGTCGATAAAAGCCTAGACGCATCTGGAATCTTTCCATGCTCATGGATGTGTCCATGTTATAAGATGCCAAAACTTTAAGACTTGGCCTCTAAGACTTCATTGGAAGCCAAGTTCACCCTCCCATGCTTCCAGATAATGCCTCTGCTACTTATCATGGTATGTGGGTGGTTATGGTGTGTGGGCAGGATGGATATAAAACTGGGAGAAGTTTGAAAGGTTGGGCGAGAAAGGGTGTTTTAGTGACTTACATATAATATTAACTTGGATGAAGTAAGCACTTTGGACTAAAATAAGGACACCCATAACCTTTGTCTCAGATGCAGTAGGCATTTTGCAATAATAAAATTAACATTTGCTCATTCTAGATTTTTTATATTTTATATTATCCTCAAGTCATCCAGGAAACATGGCTATTCAAAGAAAGCTTCTAGGTGTGGTAATATCATAGGGGAAACTGTCCTATGGTGAGTTGTGAGGCCATTGAGAAAGGAGGGAAGAATGGAAAGTCCTGAGACAGGTGCCCTCACACTGGCCCTGATTTACCCCTATTGTTCTGTGTCTTCAGGTCTACATAATGGAGAGGCAGGCCTTCATAGAGAAAGGGATTTTTAGGCTTAGACACAGAAGGCTAGAAACACATAAAATCTGCCACCAAAATAAAAGAACAAAACAGGAATCCATCAGCGTTTCTAGGCCTGCTAGCCATATCAGAAATTGTAAGATGATAACATGCATTAAAATGTTGAAAGTTCTCTTCAAATTTATAAATTTCTTAGTCTGATTATTTTTATCAAGACTCCCTCACAATAAATAACAGGAAAACTTAAATGAAAAGTGTCTAATATACTTGTTTTCAGGGCAGCAAGGAAGTGGGGAGGTGGAGAGACCCTATCTTCCCTGTTACATACCCAGAATTAGCTAAAGGCCAGCAAGCATTAGAGAAGATGGCATTAGAGAAGATGGTAACATCATAAAGGAGGCTACAGCCCCAAGGCCTGTATAGCAGGGAAGAAAGGAATATAAACAGAACCAACCTAGCATCAGGAATGGACCCTGAGAACTTAATGGCCAGAAAGCCCTGTGGTTTTCAATAACACGAAAGCAGAAAGTGCATGTGAACAAGAGAAATGCAAGCTGAACAAGGTATGACCAACACTTCTTGATTCCTACAATCTCACCGTGTACTATTTTTACCAAAATTATTTTGTGTAAAATAGCCTAAGAATCCCCTTTAAAAGCCATTCACTTTCCTTATAATAAATAAAAATACTCTAAATGTATCTAAATGGTCAAAGCTATTCAAATAAATGATGCTTCTAGAAAAATCTACACGATCCCTCTTAGTATGACAGCAGTCTACTCTATTGGAAATTAAGTACAAACTTAAACTTTACAGTGAATTTCAGAGCTTTTCTTTTAACTAATTTTCATGTTATGTTAATCTGTGAAGAAACTTTAAATGTTAGTAATTTCACAGATTACTCATGGTTTGATTTTTTTTTTAAATTCTATCTTGTTTCAGTGAACCATATGCTCTGTGTGGTTCTTTACTGGCAAGTATAGAAATTTTTTCATCAAAGGCTTTTACTGACAAATGTAATCCATCTACTATTAATTTACAGTGTCTTTGCTAGCCTTTGAGGTTATCATTTATTTATATGTTAGACAATATGTCTAACATATTCTCTGGGTCCATTCTTGATGCTAGGTTGTCCTGTCCTCAGAGTAATATGGTTATCATTTTTTGAAGTTTCCTGGGGAATTGGATTGCTGTATGTGGCTGGATATACCCTACTACTAATAACTTCCCAAAATGAAGAATTTTCCCACATTTAGTTTTTCTTTTGCACTTCTTTGTTAAATTATTCAGTGCCTTCAATACAGAAAATAAGAGAATAAACACTTACCTGTATTTTTTTTTTAATGTTTGGAAAAAGGTTACAGCATTCATGGATGATAGATCCTGTGAAGATTGCCGAGTTTAATACACTATCATCATATAAGTAGCTCGATTATATATTTATTAATAAATTATTTTGATGCCAATATTTTCTTTTGAATTATAAATATAAAATTCTATACTATGGGCTATACTTATAAAAATACACTTATGAATAAAAAGCTTTTATTGATGTTTTAAAAACAAAGTAAATTCATATTCTTTACTTTAAATATCATATAGAATGAAGAGAAAGAGAGAACATCCATTATTTCTATTCAATTGAAGGCTGTTTGCATTTTTCTTCCTCTTACCAACAACAGAAGAAGAAACACTATTTTTTAAAATATAGGCTAGGTGTGGCTCACGCCTGTAATCCTAGAACTTTCAGATGCCAAGGCAAACAGATTGCTTGAGCCC
>NW_016805019.1:8218-36540 GCF_001698545.2 Rhinopithecus bieti
TTAAAAACAAAGTAAATTCATATCTTTACTTTAAATATCATATAGAATGAAGAGAAAGAGAGAACATCCATTATTTCTATTCAATTGAAGGCTGTTTGCATTTTCTTCCTCTTACCAACAACAGAAGAAGAAACACTATTTTTTAAAATATAGGCTAGGTGTGGCTCACGCCTGTAATCCTAGAACTTTCAGATGCCAAGGCAAACAGATTGCTTGAGCCCAGGAGTTTTGGGACCAGTCTGGGTAGCATCAGGAGATGCCCTCTACAAAAAATAAATAATTAGCCGAGTGTGATGGTATGTGCCTGTGGTCCCAGCTACTCAGGAGGCAGAGGTGGAAGGATGACTTGAGGTTGAGGCTGCAGTGAGCACTTCAGCCTGGGCAACAGAGTGAGACCCTGTCAATAAACATAAAAAGTCAATAAACATAAAATAAAATAAAATAAAATAGCATATATATTCGAAATAACAATCGAGTAATTTATATGCATTCCGCTATAAACCATGGCTTAGTGCGAAGTTTTGCTGGTAAGGAGGACTTCATTACCCTGTGTTAGGTTGTATAATCCCCCCTAAAAATCTATATGCGTCTCAAAACTAGTATGTGTAAACTCCAATGAACAAGAAGATTTTGGGTTACTTACTTCAAAAAATAATTATTGAGAGCCAATAATGTATTTAACCCTATTAGATGATACAATAACTAAAGAGATAATTCATTTCACAGGACATTTTCTGAGCACCGAATATGTTACTTGCACACAGTGCTAGGCACTTAGGATAAAGCTGAAAAAACATATATGGCTCCTACCCTCAAATGACTCACTGACTAGTTGTGAGGTCAGGTATAAATGCAAATCACAATATACCGTGTGACATGGGCTAGAAGAGAAGTATAATACATCCACTATGTTATGGTATCCCAGAAGATAAACAAAGAATTTTTCTGGGAGTTGTGATGAGAGGGCTACTTATGAAACACTGCCAAGAGAAGAAATTATATTTGAGCTGGACTTTATAGACCGAAAAAGGGAAAGAGAAAGAGAAAGAGGGAGAGAGATCTGAGTGCTGCTTGCGTAAGGATATATGTATGTAAGAAATCATTAAGCTGTAAGTCTGGTGGACTTTATGTAAGTTATATCTTTAAAGAGATAATGTAGATAGTAAAAAGATATAGACAATAATTATTGTTATGACATCTTCACCTACTTTAATCGGTTTCTTAGCCATATACATCTCTAATATCATGTCACTGGCATTTTCCTGAAAAATGTTTTATTTTACTATAGTCTAATTATTTTGTATGGGCTTCACAAAGTTACTGGTAATACTTAAAGTGGCATTTTAATGGTTAATATATTTGAAATTATTGACATCTTCAATTGATTATTCTCTTTCAATGAAACTTTTTTAATATGAAAATATTGTCTCTACAGTCATGCAACAGCTACTCAGATAAAAAGTAATCCTAAATTGAGAATATTCTCAATTACAATTGCTTTGTATTGAAACATACTAATACCTCAGTTAAAATATTTTACTGTCTTTTGTCTCCATTGAGAGTAATTATTTCGACAAATAATTCATCAAGCAAATTGTCTATATGATTCTTTTGAATGCCTACCATATTTAGATTCTCTTAAATTTCATTCTATTTCAGCACAGAGATTTTTTCCAACTAAAACTAGAAGATTTATCAAAAGATTCTTTTAATGAGTCAAAACATTACAAAGCTCTACCATCAAATTTCAGAATCAAATATTGCCCATCATTTGAACCTTATTTAATGTGTTGTCTTTTTTTTTTTTTTTTTGCTTTAGTAAAAATAAATTGGAACGTCATCCCGTTTACAAGTATCGTTGTCATTCATTGCAACTTGCTAAACCCTTCACTAGATGAATTTTGGGCACTCTATTTACTGACAGTTTTGATTTTGAACACTTGCAAGTTAGTTTGATATTATTGTGTAACACTTAGATCCATTTACAAAAATGTTATGGGCTCAAGCATTTCTCAATTTGATTAATAATGAGTAGCAAAGGAGAAAGTACCTACTTCTGTGCTGCATCTGAATTAGTTTTATTTCAACATTAGGTGTATAAAAATTATATAGTTCAGTTACTCTGTGTATATGTACAAAGTATTTTTACAATTTGACAACTATAACTTCAATTTCAGTTGTTAGCTCTTTCAGGATGCCATTATGCCTTTTTTATATACCACAACCAATTATAAGCATAATTTCTCCTTATATGTTTGTTAATTTGGTGGAATATTGTTTTTATAATGACAAGATGTTTCACTAAAATTTGTATTGATTTTATTGCTGCATAAGCAAAAAATTTTATCTTCAATGCTGAACTTTTAAAGTAAATTTACAATGGCTTTAACAATAGTATTAGACGTTTCCTGACAGAATGAACTTAAACTAGTTTTACTTTGATTCCTTGATTCATATAGAAAAAAAATTGAACCATTTTGAATTGGCGGTTTTCTATTTGTAGCATCTAATATGTTGCTATAAAATTCTCTTTTAATTATTTGTGAACTTATTCTGTTAATGGAACCAATAAAATCATAGTTATTGCTTTACTTTTTGTATGATTACAAGAAAACTTGGGCTTTAAAATGAATAAATGGAAAGTCATGCTTCACAGAGTGACATGTTAATACATTTTCTGCAGCTGTACATGTTAAATCATGATCTCTGGGCAGGTACAATCATCTTAAGGTAACATTAACTTCTGAAGCAGATTCTTTGGCTTTTGTGGAGTTAGCAATTATGTTCCATTGTTGGATGGGAAATTTCAACATTTTTCTAGGTGACACTTTTGTCATTAGCTTTTTTGAGAAACAGAAACTCAGTACTTAATTTTTCACTAAATACTCTTAACTTTTGGTTCATTGCTGCCAGGAGAGTCTACTGCATTTTTTTTAAAAAAGCGTTGACAACAAAATAACATATGAAAGGTTTACACAATAGAATACTGACAAAACAGCTATTGCAATAGCATCAGACCACTCTCTGTACAAAGTATGGTATCCAGCCTCTATTTCCTGCACATATTCCATGGACACCTAATCTATAATTTCCCACATTTCCCCGTGACACTGCTGATTGGCAGCCTGGTAGCCTGGCAACTTCTTACATATTGAATCTTGCAGCACAGGACATGGCATAATTGGCTAGAATGCCAAGAATGTAGGAGGCAATGATGTTGAAAACTTCTCTGGCTACCCCTAAGACCAGAAGGATTTAACCCTCCCTAGCCACTTGAGTCCAAGTCCACATTGTTTTACCAGTTATGACTCTGCACACTGTCCTGAACATACTGTCCTAAAGCAGGCATTAATTATTCTGCAGTTAGAAAAGTTCTAAACTAGAGAAAGAGGCTTATCTCTGTCTTTATGTGGGTTAAAATGAAAGTTCTGTTTTCTGAACCACAGTCTCACACTTCTGGGTGACTAGAATAGAAATTGAAAGTGCCAAGTTCAGGTCCATCAAATTCATGCTAACATTCTATTGCAATGCTTAATATTACTTATTTAAATCAGGAGGGGGGCAAATATCCTAAATTTGATGGTATATGAAGAGAATACACGTAAGTGGAGATCATCTTGGGCAAACTGGGACATAATGAAACCCTTACAGCAGTTGAAATTCACAATAGAAATAAATTCAATTAAAATCTACAAACATCTGTTGATAACCTACTAAGCCCAAGAACTTTTGCTATGACCTGAAAGGAAAATACAAATAGGAATGAAGTCAACTTCTTCCTCTTATCTCTAGGCACGTATGCAAAGAATTCATATTTAGAGGAGAATGGCATGACATTTTCTTGAAAATTAATGAAGTGACCCTCTTACATCAAAGAAAAAAACTCTCATGTTTCTTGCCAAGGATATAACTTCAGCTTTCAAATAAAATAAGAATTTGGAAAAGTTGTATCTGCCACTGTGAGCTTAACAATTTCTTAATATTTAAAAGCTTTTCTGATGAAATTGATGGTAATATTAACAAAATGTAATAATGAAATATGTCAACATTTGGAGGACTTAAATAACCCAGCACATCAATTTTTTAAAATTTAACTTTTAAGTTCAGGATACATGTGTAGGTTTGTTACACAGGTAAACTTGTGTAATGGGGGTTTGTTGTACAGATTATTTTGTCACTCCGGTATTAAGCCTAGTACCCATTAGTTATTTTTCATGATTCTCTCCCTCCTCCCACCTTCCAGCCTCCAACAGGCCCAGTGTTTGTGTTCCCCTTTATGTGTCCATGTGTTCTCATCATTTAGCTCCCACTTATAAGAACATGTAGTATTTGATTTTCTGTTCCTGTGTTAGTTTGCTGAGGATAATGGCCTCCAGATTCATCCATGTCCCTGCAAAGGACATGATACTGTTCTTTTTTATGGATGCATGGTATTCCATGGTGTATATGTACCACATTTTCTTTATCCAATCTGTCATTGATGGGCAATTAGTTTGATTCCATGTCTTTGCTATTGAGAGTACTGCTGTAATGAACATACGTGTGCGTGTTTCTTTATGATAGAATGATTTATATTCCTTTGTATATACACCCGGTAATAAGATTGCTGGGTCAAATTGTATTTCTGTCTTTAGGTCTTTGAGGAATCACCACACTGTCTTCCACAATGGTTGAACTAATTTACACTCCCATAGACAATGTATAAACGTTCCTTTTTCTCCACAACCTCTCCAGGATCTGTTATTTTTTCTTTTTAACAATAGCCATTCTGATTAGTGTGAGATGGAATCTCATTGTGGTTTTGATTTGCATTTCTCTAATGATCAGTGATACTGAGCTTTTTTTATATGGCAAATCAATATTTTCTAAGTGACAAATGTGTGATGTTGCAAAATCATACATGGGTAAAAATTCACGATTCAAATTGCATGATAGACCAATGAATTTTAGTATAACAGTTTGAAAACTTTCTTGATTTGTTTTCAGATTCCGTGTTGTAATTAACCTTTAGGGGGAAAAAAAGTTCTTGCTGAGTTTTGGTGTGGTATCAAAGAAGAATATCCACAGTTTTCTGAAAAGACTATTAAAATACGCCCTTTCCCCCGCAACTACATCCCTGTATGAGACTAGATTTTCTTTCCATATTTCCACCAAAATGGCACATCACAACAGATTGAACATAGAGGTGGTTATGATAATCCAGCTGTGTTCTATTAAGCAAAACATTAAAGAGATTTGAAAAAATGTAAAATAAGGCCACTATTCTCGCTACACTTTTGTTTTAAAAAATATAGCATTTTTAATCAAAATGTTATTTACATTGACATGCAATGACATTATTGCTATTTTAAATAAGTTAATAAATATTGTAACAATATGTGTTTTAATTGTTTTATTCTGTAATATTGATAGCTATATCTTATATAAGCAAAAGCTCTTTGGGATCCTCAATCTTTTTTTTTCTTCAGGTGGAGTTTTGCTCTTGTTGCCCAGGCTGGAATGCAATGGTGCAATCTCAGCTCACCGCAACCTCTGCCTCCCAGATTCAAGCAATTCTCCTGCCTTAGCCTCCCGAGTAGCTGGGATTACAGGCATGTACCACCATGCCAGGCTAATTTTGTACTTTTAGTAGAGACAGGGTTTCTCCATGCTGGTCAGATTAGTCGATCCTCAATCATTGTTAAGAATGTAAAGGGTTCCTGAGACCAAAAAGTTGTTGAAAGACTGTCTTAAATAAATGTTAAATTTCATGACGCTGGGGTTACTAGGACAATGTGAGGAAGAGAGATCATGATAGTGGTCAGGAAAGTTCTGACATAAGACCTGGTGTTCCACTTAGACTCTGAAAAGCGAGTAGCGTTTTAAAACTCCTTTTGAAAAGATGAAAGGTATGAGTAAAAGCCGAGAAACAGTGAAGCACCTGATATTTGCAGGCAATAATGAATAATGAGTTCAGGTGACTGAAATATAAAGAGGACACGATTCATCTCCACTTCTCTTCCTACCTGTGTAACCATTCCTCTTGTCTCATCTCCTTTGTGGGAGGCTTTTCTTCCTTTCTCATTCCTCAAATATTGATGCTTCCTATGGTTCTGTCCTTGGATCTCTCTTCTCACTCTATATGATGGTCTCCCTCCCCAGTCTGATCCATACTCAAGATTGGAGCTTTGCTTCTGAGCTGCTGAATTCACATCTTTACCTCACCTTCACTCCTGAGCTCCAGAACAATATGTTCTGAATATTTTGAAGGCCACAGATTGAAAGTGAAACAAACGTTTTCCTGGAAACCACTCTCTTCCTGTATCCTCTTTCTTGGCCCCTCCCCACCCAGCACATCACCTTAGTTTCCACACTCACCTTCCTCCGCCACATACATTCAATTGGATGCCGCTCTATTAACACTGTTCCTTGTTTTTCTTTTCTATATTATCGTGCTGTTTTCTTAGTTCTTTTTGCCCCTAGTCTCGCAAGCTTCCATTCCATCCTCTACATTGCTGCCAAAACCAATAGTACAAAAGCAACAAATCATGCTGTTTTCCTGTTTTGAAACCTTTTGATGCCTCCCTCCAGGATGAATCACTAACACCTCAGTGGTACTTAAAATGCCATTCATTATCTGGCCCTTGATTGAATCTTCATGCTGTTGCTTGGTGAGGCCCCTCCTCAGCCATGACAAACATGTTCCTTGCTGCTGCGGTATCAAAAAACTTGCAGTTCCCCCTAGATCTCCAGGTTGCTTTACATTTCTATACTCTTGTTCAGATGCTTTCTCTTTCAGGAATGCCCTTTCCTGCTCTACCAACAAAGAATAACAACCACTTTCCAGATTGTTCTTTCTAAGAACCCATCTCTTCACTTTGGGTTAAATAGTATATTTAACTCATTTTAATACAAACATCTTGAAAATGATTACAAAAGATCCACAATTTAGGAAGATTCCACAAAGGTGATACAGTTAATAAAAATCATACTTTGAATTTTGAATTTTGATTTTTTTCCAGAGTGTGATATGCAGTGCAATGCTACTCTCTTGCAGGATGTTGGGCAGTGGCAGTAAGTTGCAGCTCTCAGTCAGCTATATGATCATGAGGTTAAATACCCTGTAATATACAGTTTACTGTGCTGCTAGATGATTTTGCCCAACTTTAGGCTAATACAAGTATTCTGAGCACATTTAAGGTAAGTTAGGCTAAGTTATGTTTGATAGGTTAGGTGTCTTAAATGCATTTTTTTTTTTTTTTGAGACGGAGTCTCGCTCTGCCGCCCAGGCTGGAGTGCAGTGGCCAGATCTCAGCTCACTGCAAGCTCCGCCTCCTGGGTTTGCCATTCTCCTGCCTCAGCCTCCCGAGTAGCTGGGACTACAGGGGCCTGCCACGTCGCCCGGCTTGTTTTTTGTATTTTTTAGTAGAGACGAGGTTTCACCGTGTTCGGCAGGATGGTCTCGATGTCCTGACCTCGTGATCCGCCCGTCTGGGCCTCCCAAAGTGCTGGTATTACAGGCTTGAGCCACCGCGCCCGGCCTTTAAATGCATTTTTGACTTATATTTTCAACTTACAATGGATTTATCAGGACATAGCCCCATCTTAAGTCAAGGAGTGCCTGTATTTGCATTTGAAACCTATTTCTAATACTATTTTTAATCCACTTCTCCTCTCTAGATCCAGAGAAGATGAATTCTCCTTGCATGCACAAAATACTATGGTATGAGGCATTTTATGTAGACTCACATTATGTTAAATAAAGAGCAAAGAAGACTCAAATGTCTCACAGAAAGTACAAAATTTGGTAGTTCTTCTTACATTCCAACATATAACCTGGCAAACAAAGAGTTAGGGTTTATAAAATACATGTCCAGTATACAAGCATGTATTATGCCCTTGTTTCACAAATTATTTAATATTGCTAGAATTCCTTGAATATTATGTAAATTAGGTTTTTTTTTAAAACAGATTTGACATTTCTTTAATTTCATAAGAGGGATGTTGTTTTGTGAGATTTCTTTCCCCAGAGTCAACTTTCTAGTCTTTTATTTTAACATAGCTGGTCATTCACAGTTCTTTTGAAAAAGGATTAAAATTCTTAAGTACCAGCATCATGGCCCTATTTGCCATCCCCTGAATTCAAGTGATATCAGTGTTAGTTACAGATAAGCCTGCCAGGGACTTACTTCATGATTGGGCTCAAATCCCCATAATCAGTGAGCCCTTGCAGTTTTCTGTGAAAAGTATAGAAATTTGGAAGGGTGTTTTATGAAAAGGGTGTTTTAGAAAAAATGGGATATTCTTAGTTTATAAAGCACTTTCAATTAAATTATTTATCTACACCTGACACTGCATATGAACTCATAATGATCTAAACTTCATTAAGTTTTCTAATTCTATGACTAAAAATAATCTGTAAGAACAATTTTGTCAAATAAAAGGTTTATAATAAGTGATATAAGCAAGGAGGTTGTTCTCAGACTTAAATCCTCATTGTTCTCTATTTTCCTGGTCTTAAAGACAGAATGCTGGCACAATATTCTTAGTAAGGCGCCTAGAGATCTCGTCAATAGGTGCTGCCTAAACACAGAGCTAGAAATAACTTGTTCAAGACAAATTTGGCCCAGGTACAGTGGTTCAGGCCTATAATCCCAACACTTTGGGATCACTTGAGCCCAGGAGTTTGAGATCAGCCTGGGTAACATGGCGAGACCCCATCTCTACAAAAAATTTTTAAAAATTAGCTGGGCGTGGTGTTGCGCAACTGTGGTCCCAGCTACTTGGGAGGCTGAGGTATGAGGACTGCTTGAGCCCAGGTGGTAGAGGCTGCAGTAAGCCATGTTTATGCCACTGTACTCCAGCCTGGGCAACACAGCAAGACCCTGTCTCAAAAAAAAAAAGACAAATTTGGGCAGAGATATATATAAATTACTGAGGAGATGCAGAATATTCAAGTTTTTATGGTAGATTTTACCAATAGGACATTATTTTACTTTTAGAAATGAGTGATACTTTTATACATAAAGACTCCATATCTATTCATTCATCCTCAGAGCAGAAACAATAATCACAAAGGCAGGGGAGGCATCACTTATTTGCTACTGGGGGGATTCAGTGACATTGGATTTGTAGTAAGCTTGTTATAGGGGTGATGCTTTTCGGTAACTTGTAAGCACTATATTCATGAAAGCAGGGAGCTGATTTTTTTAAAAGGACTAGTAGAGAAAGACAAGAAAAAAGAAAACAAGAGAGAAATTACAGAAGAAAAAAAGAGATGTGAAAATCATCTAAGAAATTAGTCAACATTTGTGGAGACTATATAAGAATACAAAAGTTAGGGTCCTTAATATTAAGAATGAAAAAATCAAGACTTACTGAAGTCTGGGTGTTGTGGTTCATGCCTGTAATTCCAGCATTTTGGGAGACTGACACAGGAGGATTATTTGAGCCCAGGAGTTTGAGACCAGCCTGGGCAACATAGTGGGACCCCCGTCTCTACAAAAAAAATAAAATAAAATAAAATTAGCCAGGCATGGTGGTATGCACCTGTGGTCCCATCTGCTTGGGAGACTGAGGTGAGAGAACAGCTTGAGCCTGGGAGTTTGAAGCTACAGTGAGCCATGATCTCCCCACTGCATTCCAGCCTGGGCAATAGAGTAAGACCTGTCTCAAAAAACAAACAAACAAACTTATTGAAGCGAAGTTTTATGTAGGAGTGATGAGATCTTCAATAAACTAGATGTTTTTTCCACTTATTTTTCTGTTTAAAATATTGTTTTATTGTAAGCTGTGTGGTCAGTTTAGTGGGAGTAACAAATGGTTCGAAAGTATGGTAGGGAGAGTAGAGGAAAAGGCATTAGCAATACATTTAAATAGGAAAGATAGCTCTCAGCCTCAGGAACAGGAGGAAGGAGGCTGTCTCGCCTCTCTGAAGGTGTAAATGGTAAAATCATCCTATCTAAGGAGAACAGTTTGGTTTTCCAACTTCTACTCCCCACTCAGAGACACTTTGTTCCTGCTTTATGCAAAGATGAGATGTTAAAGCTGAAATCTGGAGGCAGAAGAACTGGCTTTTATAGTTAAAGCATCAGGCTACAAAAGCAGTTTTGCACCTTCCTTTGGATTACTTAGAAACAGTGGATCCCAGCCACAGAAAGAAGGCATAGAGCCTAGAAAGGCAGAAGCTGAGAGCCAAATCCTCAGGTTATCAAGGACTGTACAGTGTTGGGTAAAGCAAGCCATAAATGGAAGACTTTCCCTTCCTTTCCCTTCCCTTCTCTCCCCTCCCCTCCCTGAGTTATGTCTGTGTGTGTCCGTGTGCATGGGTGGAGGTGGGGCCATTTATATGTGTGTGTGTGTGTGTGTGTGTGTGTGTGTGTGTGTGTGTGTATGTATAATTTTTTAAGAAGCTTATTCTGTTTTTTAAAGTTGGTTTCAAAGTATCCGCTTAACATGCAGTTGCAGTTATAATTTGAAATTAAACTCTTAAAAGAGGCTTTTGAATGAAAGTAAAGTACAGGAAATGTGGAGAAGGTTTAGAATCATAAAAAAGACACTGGAGTGCAAATTGAGATTTAGGTTCTAGTCCCAGCTCTTCCAAAATTCATGGCACTATGAGCCTGACTTTCTGAACCTCAGCTTGCCTATCTGGGGAATGAAAGTATTGGGCTAGAATGATCTTTGAGGCTACAGCTCTGACACTTGATTATCCTGTGAATTCTAGGTGATGTTAAGTAGACAGCCACTCTTGCGTGGTACATTAGCACCTGGTAAAGAGACACACCTAAAAGAGTAAGAGTAGGGAGGGGCAAAATCAGCTTCTGAAATATTGAAATTACTCCCCTCAATAAATGAGTAGCTTGCTTCATAACAGACAGGAACAAAAGAGATCACAGTAATAGCAACATGTAGTATTTCTCATAAGTAAATAGGGCTAAAAGTAGCAAAGCCAAGGGTACATACATAAGTTCACCAAAAGACAAGAACCAGCATATGTGCTGGGCTGCCCTCTTCACTAGAATTTCCAGATAAAATAGATGATGCAAATAAAATTTAGAAATTTAATGCAGTTGCAATATGGAAATAAATCCAGTGCGAAGCCAAAACTCTCATTGGAGCATTGCAATGGTTTAGGGATTAAGGGGTCAACAGATCTGGTTGGGTGTACTTGGCTTGGCCACTTACCAGCAATATGTATCTGAATAAGTGAATTATGGGTTAATTGTAGAAAATTTGGAAAATACAGAAAAAAATCAGTGAAGTTTTAAAACCCTTAATGCAAGGAATTTTGGAAAATGTAGTTTTAGCTTTCTACTCTCTGCTAAAGGAAAGCAAGCAAGCCAGAACGGGTGTTTCTGTATTTGCCATGCCCTCTACTTACACTAGTCAGGGTTCTCCTGGGAACAAAAGTGCGGATGGCAGATTAATGTTTCAGCTCAGTAGTCAGCTAGAGAGAGAATTCAACTTTCCTCTACCTTTTTGTTCTATTCAGGCTCTCAACTGATTGGATGAGGCCCACCCACATTGGGGAAGGATATCTGCTTTACTCATTCCATCAATTCAAATGCTATTCTCTTCCAAAGACCATCACAAACAAACCCAGAAATTGTGTTTAATCAGATATCATGGCACAGTGGGGCTGCTATATTAAAATATTATTCTAAATGCATATGCTAAAGTCATTTCCTTTAAAAGCACAACCAGAGAGAAATGTTCAACAGCAAGTTTATATATCAATATTAGTTATCAATATTATTTTGGGGTTTCTTGCAAGTGCAATAAGAAAAAAATGCTGATGAGGTTGCTGCATATCTAGAAAACCCCAAAATTGCAATTTTAAAGTAATAATATAAGAAAGATAATTTGATAATTTGATCACTCATATATATTTAGAAATTTCTTTACTGGTAACAAACACTAGAAATAGAAATGGAAAAAAGCAAATTCACATAAAACATAATAGTAAAAAAATAGGTTAAAAAATACAGGACCTATACATTAAAAAACAAAAACACGGCCGGGTGCGGTGGCTCATGCCTGTAATCCCAGCACTTTGGGAGGCTGAGACGGGCGGATCACGAGGTCAGGAAATCGAGACCATCCTGGCTAACACTGTGAAACCCCGTCTCTACTAAAAATACAAAAAATTAGCCAGGCGCGGTGGCAGGCGCCTGTAGTTCCAGCTACAGGGGAGGCTGAGGCAGAAGAACGGCGTGAACCCGGGGGGCGGAGCTTGCAGTGAGTGGAGATTGCGCCACTGCACTCCAGCCTGGGCGACAGAGCGAGACTCAGTCTCAAAAAAAAAAAAAAAAAAAAAACACCTAACTTATTGAAGGGCCCAAAGGCAAAAAACAAAACAAAACAAAAAAACAGGTTATGTTCTGGGTCCAGAAATCTTAATATCACAAATATATCAAGCCTCTAGAAAAAATCATAAATTCAATGAAAAAATGTTAACAGCTTTATTGAAGTCTATTAAAATACAATGAACTACACATATTTAAAACATACAATTTGATACATTTTGATATATGTATATATACATATACACATCTGTAAAACCAATCTAGATAATGAACATATCCATCACTTCAAAGTATCCCATTCTCCTTTATAGTGCCCCTCACCCACCTCTCTCTGCCCTAGCCTCAGTTCCATGTTCCATGCAACTACTGATCTACCTTATGTCACTATAGATCAGTTTGCATTTTCTTGAAATTTATGTAAATACAATCATATATTCTTTGTATGTCTGGCTTCTTTCATTCAACAATATTGTGAGATTTATTTATTTGCTGCATGTACCAGTAGTTCATTTTTTTCATTGCTGAGTATTCCTTTGTAAGGATATCCCACAATTTGTTTGTTCACCTGTCCGTAAACATTAGGGTTAATTTCAGTTTTCGGTTATTATAAATAAAGCTGTTGTAACCATTTGTATATGAATCTACTTATGAACATAAACTTTTTTTTTTTTTTGAGATGGAGTCTCACTCACTCTGTTGCCTAGGCTAGAGTGATATGTGCGATATTGGCTCACTGCAACCTCCACCTTTTGGATTCAAGTGATTCTCCTGCCTCAGCCTACTGAGTAGCTGGGATTACAGGTGTGTGCCACCATGGCTAGATGACCTTTTGTAGTTTTAGTAGAGACAGGGTTTCACCACATTGGCCAGGCTGGTCTCGAACTTCTGACCCCAGGTGATCCGCCCACCTCGGCCTCCCAAAGTGCTAGGATTACAGGCATGAGCCCCCATGCCTGGCCTATTTATGGACATATACTTTTTATCCTTTTGGAACTTAGAAGTATCCAGGGAAAAAGGAGAAAATCTTTGTGATGTGATCTTAATTTTCATTTAGGTTTATACTTTATTTTGAATTAATTTTTTTATATGGTGCAAGGTAGGGATTGAGATTCTTTTTTTTTTTTTTCTTTTTTGCCTGTGTATACCTAATTGTTCCAGCACAATTTGTTAAAGAGACAAGAAAAGTGTGTCTACACCTGTGCCAAAAATCAATTTATATATATGTGGATCTATTTCTATCATGCTAACCTGTTTTCTTAATATTTTTATCTTGATGGCAATACTATATTGATTTGACTTTTGTAGCTTTTCTTTACCAGAACAAATGTTGACTCTTCTATTGCACTAAATGAGAACAATTTCAACCTGGAAATAAATCTTGAAAACTGAAATCTAAAAAGTGTGTTCTCAGAAGACAATATGATACTATCTGCTAGTGATATATATATATAATGGGACAAGCTCCTGTCTTTTCACTGAATTCAGTCCCCACTTAAGGGTGACACAGTGATTTCTGAAGGTTCTCCAGGGATTGAATTATAGCTATTTCTGAGTGCAGTCCTCAGATTTGTCCATTCTAGCCAGATCTTACCACCGTGCTTTGCCATCTGCATCTCCTCCACTCCTCAGGTCTAAAACCAGAGAGACCCCTGCCCCTCGGGATCAAAGAGTTGCTCTTGACTCTTGTTAGTGGTGATGGAACTCAGAACTGCCCCTGTGGGGCTGAAGGGCGCTGACACATGGGGCTGGCCCAGAAATGGCCGCCCAGCCTCACTGCTGCCGCTAACACAAGCACTGGCTTGAGACCTGTCTTCCTGTGGCTGAGATTAACTCTCGAGATGTAACTCTCTCAAGTGGCACAGTTGCAGACTTTTCAGTATCTCTCAGTCTAGACTCAATGTTTAGACCTTGGAGGAAGAGGAAGGGGAGCCTCTCCTTTCTCAATCCAAAAAGTCACCTTCATTCTTGGCCAATGAAACAGTATCCATTGTGATTAACAATGGGAACATCAACTCTCTTCAAAAGAGAAATCCACCATCAGGGTATGTTTTTACTGAACAGCTCCATTAAAACAATAAAATCACCAGTCTATGTATTTCCCTCTTTGTGGCTAATTCAGTTTTATCCATAGTCCTTTTCTTACTCTAGTAGATTATGATGTGTTATTTGATTGTTTCTTGTGGTAGATTCACTCTGACTGGTACAATTTACAAGTATCTCACTTAATTTTTAAAATATGCTAATAAGTGGCTCAAACTCCATAAAGTTTCTTTTTCTCTCATGTACCAGCTCAGAGGTAGACACAGGGTTCAAGAGGGGTAGGTGGCCCTTGTTATGAAGACAACCAGAGACCAGGGTTCCTTATTGCTTGCCATCAACCCTAGAGGATTATCCTCACCTGGAGGATTAATTTGGCTTTACTGCTACCATGTCTCCATTCTAGCTTGCAGAAAATGAAAGACTCAGGAAGCGACTTTTAAAGATGAGACAAGTTGCACACATTATGTCCACTGTACTCTGTGAGCCATAAAGCTACAACCAGCTACAGGGGAGGCCAGGCATCCACACACCAGCCACAAACTCAGAATAATGGATATTCCAGAAAAATGTCCAGTCTCTGCCACATGAACAATATTCCAAAATCCAAATTTCTGATATTTCTTATTTATGCAACAATATAGTATTGCATTATTTTTCTAGGTAATCACATAAGTAGATTTGAGGAAAAAATCAAAGGAACATCATTTCTTCCTACTAATGATCACATATTCAGGTACTGACTTCAATTAGATCGTTAGTACCATTTTTACCTCTTCCTATTATTATGGTGACTTAGGGGCTTTTAATTTCTCAGTTCAATACTACTAGCTTGCCTGAGGTCTCCTTAGATCACTCAAGAAAATCAGTGCAATGAAAACATTGAATCACATCTTACTCACTTCATCAACTGGAAAATCTTTCAAATCACCAGGAATGTGGTGGGAGTGAGGGGTGAGCTATGAATACAGAACTGTGGTCGTGCAGCAGTCACAATTCAGTTTACCACCTGCTTTCATAGTTCAGTAGGCTCCAAAACACTTCCTGTTCTTCTCAATTCTTGGCCATGACCAAGAAAACCTGTGTGAAACCAAACGATTAGAGAATACATTTCTGAGGCCTGAAATCTCACTGAGACTATAAAAATAAATATTGTTCTGAACACCTGCCTCCCATATCAGTAAAAAAATATTGGAAAATGAGTCAAATCACGTCATTCCTCAGTTCAAAACCTGTAAGGACTCCTTTTCATCCAAATTAAAACCAAACTTTAAAATAGCCTAAGGATCCTATACTATCTGCTCACCCCCTTACCTCTAGCCCCTCCTCTCTGACAACCTTCCCCTCATTTCCTCTTCTCCAGTCTGTGTGGCATCCTTCTACTCCTGAAACATGCCAAGCACCTACTTCCTGACATAGGAACTTTTAGGGGCTCTCTCTTCTGCCTGAATTCCCTTCCCCATGCCAGGTGATCTGTGTCGCTAACTCCTTTACCTCCTCCAATGCTTTGTTCAAATCTCACCTTCTCAATGAGGCTGTCAGGCTAGGTCAGATGAAAAGCACACAACAACATGGAACGAGATATGTAAGAGATTTATTGGGAGAAACACCTATAAGAACAGATGAGCTAGGGACCAAGAGGAGGAGAGAAAGCCTTCTGGTGCATGCAGATCTGACACCCGTGACAAAGAGAGGGCAGGAAGGAGGACGAGGTAGGATGAATCTCAGACTGCAGTGCAGCTCTGAGAAAGTCTTGGCCAGGGCAAAGGGAACCCCAGAGAAAAGATTTCCCTCTAGATGTGTCCCCTGTTAGGCAAAAATGCTGACTTCATTAACTCCACCAAGTGCAGTCATTGGCTAGGGGCTGCTGAGAGAGTGGCTTTGTGCTAAGTGCCTTAGCTAAGTGCCTTAGCTTTGTGCTAAGTGCAGCTCCAAAGGGGTAGCAGCTGAAGGTTGTCAGTCACTTACATTCCTCCGAGCAGGTTATATTGAAAGGAGAGCTGAGTGGCACTACTTCCTGGCCCCAAGAGCCCTGCCTACCTACGCCGTATAACACTACTGATCACCAGCTCAGCATTCCCAGTGCTTTTTACCCAGGGTCTACTTTTACTTGTTTTACTCCATGACAATGAGAGAAATGTAATATTCCTAATTTACAATGAGTAAACCAAGGTTTAGTAAACTTAGAACATGCATCTATTCTAGGGTTCCCAGGCGTTTCATCCTTTGACTTTACTCATGTGGCTTCAATTGTCACTTACATGTTATTAATAATGATTGGGATGATGATGCCACAATGGTAACATTATTGATCAGTTGCTATGTGCCAAACATTGTACTGAGTGATTTACTTGTATTATCTCACTTAATCCCCACAACGACTTTGAGATTATTATTATTATTCCTTCAATTTTTTAAAGATAAAGATACTAAGGTTCAGGGAGGGTACACACAGCTTGTAACAAACAGAACCAGAAGTCATGACTTGGTCTGACTGCAGAGCCTGATTGATCTCTTGCCTGCCAGATTGATTTTCAAATTTTCATTGCTGGCTGCCTTCTATTGTCTCCAGTTCACATTTATCTCCTAGCTGCAGACACACGTATCTGACAGGTGACTGGACACCTCCACGTAGATGTACCACAGATAGCTCAAAACGAACTTCTCCAAAACTGAATCCATCCCCTCCCCATATCGCTCTTGTTTTTGTTTCCCTAATCACTTATATAGCTCTACCATTCATCCACTAATTCTCCCAGATCAAAAATCTGAGTGTCTGTCCATATTCTGCCTCACTTTCCCGATTTCTGTACCCAGTTCCACTGATGCACCTTATAAACCTCTTTCCCACCTGTCTGTCCTCTCCACTCACATCTCCACTACCTTTGTTTAGGCCACCATATTCTCATCTGGATTATTGCTGACGGTGTCCTAATTCTTCTTTACTCCACCAGTCTTGCCTTTTCCTCTCTTCCATTCTTTCACTAACTCTAGACTGATCTTTCTGGAAAGAAAAATAACAATAATCCACTGTGTCATTCCCATGCTTAAATTGTTTCATTCCCTTTCCAGTGCCTTTGAGGGATCCATGAGCTACCCTAGCCTACCTGCTTAATCTCATTTCCTTTAGAAACCCATGTCCAAGCTGTACGGGAATTTTAGCACCTCTAAATGCCCTATGTTCCTCATCTTCCTTAACTCACTCAAGCTATTCCCTGCTGCTCTTCACCCCTTTTTTTTTGGCCTTATTACTGTCCTCAGGTCCTCAGCTCAGGTGCCACCTCCACCACGGAGATGTCACTCACTTTCCAAATCTGGGTTAAGTGTCCCTTCCTACATGTTCTCATGGCAACCTGTGTCTCCTCATAGAATGAAAATGAACTATATTATAATTGTACATCCTGCCAGACCAGGGGGCAGCAAACTTTTTTCTGTAAATGGCCAGATAGTATGTATTTTAGGTTTTGCAGGCCTTGTGGTCTGCAAAGTTAAGTAAAAAATAATTACTTAACTCTAACATTTACAGTACAAAAACAACCACAGAATATATGATAATAGAAAAGCATGGCTGTGTTCCAAGAGAACTCATTTATGGCCACTGAAATTTGAATTTCACATAATTTTCATGTGTCACAAAATATTAAAAACTTCAACTATGTAAAACTAAAAATGCCATTCTTAGCTCGAAGGCTGTACAAAAACAGGTGGGTGGGCCAAATATAGTGTACAGGCTGCCACTGGCTGATCGTTGCACTATTCCATGAGCTTCTCACAGCCAGGGCAGTGTCTCATCTGACTCTGTATTCACAGTTCTTAGTACAGTATCCTGTTTATAGTAGGTGCTTAATAAACATTTGTTGAATAAGTAAAACTTGCACAGCTAGTAGTAAGTGATAGTGTCAGGATTTAAACCTGAGTCAATTTGAGTTAGCAGTGTGATGTCTCACTGTCCATTTTGTGATTGAAACTGTATGTGATGTAACATACTTAGAACATATTTGAGATATCAAAAAAGTAATTCTAGAAGCACCTTGGGTATTACTTGAACTCTTTCATTACTGTTATTAGCTGCTACTCAGCCTACCGTACCATGTACCCTTTCCATCACCCCCCTATAACTTGACCTTATTTACTCCATTTCCAGGTGTTTAAAATAGTCCAGGATTCGGCCACTTAAATTTTTTTTTTTTTAAATAAAGCTTCTAACTGTTTTCAGCTTTGGAAGCAGAAACCTCCAAACTTTGTAAGTTACATAAATGCTTAGAGCATCATAACCTTCAAAAGGTTGCCAATTAGAAGAAATCTTAAGCATTGTCAGGAAATTCCTTCTCTCTATATACAGTCTTATGTATAGTTGACTCTCTGCTTTCTTTCCCTTTAAAAGTCGGAACACAGAATATAGAACTCCACTACATGGGCACTGTGAGGTCCTTGTGACCTCACCTTTCAAACAGGATATGGTTACCTGGGAAACTAAGTTAATTACATATGGAACATCAGAGGTTAAGCTCAGGTGGCAACAGGATGGGTCAGATCAAGGAAGACTGAGACTCCACGCCAACCCTCATGGCTGGTGAAGGCCAGGGACCCAATCACAGGAACAAGGTTAGGAGTTCGTCACCTAAGGCATGGGCACTTGGGGACAGGACAAGAGAAGCAGGACGCAAACCAGAAGCCCATTTCATTTAAAAAAGAGATTTGTGACAAGTAACTCCAACTGTTGGTGGAACTATGCAGTCAGTTAATAGTTATTTGAGAACTTGAATATAAGGCAGTCACAGGAGAAAAAGGCAGAACCAGTTAAAAGAAAACAGCAAATCAGAGTATCAGAAGGTAAAAAGCATAGGGAGGTGAGGCCAGGCATGGTGGCTCATGCCTGTAACCCCAGCACTTTGGGAGGCCGAGGTGGGCAGATCACGAGGTCAGGAGTTCAAAATCAGCCTAACCAACATGGTGAAACCCTGTATCTATTAAAAAATACAAAAAATTAGGCGGGCGTGGTGGTGCACGCCTGTAATCCCAGCTACTCAGGAGGCTGAGGCAGGAGAATCATTTGAACCCGGAAGGTGGAGGTTGCAGTGAGCCAAGATCGCGCCACTGCACTCCAGTCTGGTGACAGAACGAGACTCCGTCTCAAGAAAAAAAAGCATAGTGAGGTGAAAAGAGCTTTGGAATTGGAAGGGATGACTTCCAACTAGCTATAAATGACTAGTAAGTCATTTAAATTTTCTCAATAAACCTGTCTATTAGTCTATTAGATGATTAAATTGAATTCAGTTCTCACTGAATATTGAGTTGAATACTCATATCTCTAAAGTCCCTTCCAGCTTTAACATTTAAGAATTAAAAACTGTTTTAGAATTGAAACCACAAATTGTCCTGGTTTCAGACAAGTTTGGTACCTGAGCAGGAGGCAAGGAAGTATTTACAATTCAAATGTAGTGGTTTTATAGGAGTAACAAGTCAAGCAGGTCATCACATGTTGTGACTGTTTCTGACTTTACTCTCTCCTATCTTTGTATCATAGCTTCACTCGCTCCTTGTAATGTAGCTGTTATATGACAACTTCTTTCACTGCTTTTACAAGCTGTACTGCTTCAACACTGGCCAAAACTTCCTAAACTTCCACCAAACATTTTCATCACATTGAGAATACAAGAAACAATTTGAAACAAAATTTTCAGTGTGGTTTTTCAAACCTGATCAGTGATGAAGCTGGATGTAGGCAGGATATCTCACCTTAAAATCTTTTTTTCTTTTTCTTGAGACAGGGTCTCACTCTGTTGCCCAGGCTGGAATGCAGTGGTGTGATCATAGCTCACTGCCTCCTGGCCTCAAGCAATCCTCCCTGCTTGGCCTCCCAAAATGCTGGGGTGACAGGTGTGAGCCACTGTGCCTTGCCACATACCTTAAAAACTTATAAGAGTGCGAAAAAGGGACCATAAATTTTTACGGCTAGAATGACTTAAAATTCCTGCACAATTCAAGTAGCATTTCAGGAGTAGCAACATCCCCACATACGCTTTTACCTAGGCAGTTCATCAGTAAAGGTATTTGTCAAGTAGCTTTCTTGTAGCCTGGAAGAAAGTACATGTTAAAAACAACACCGGGGCCGGGCGCGGTGGCTCAAGCCTGTAATCCCAGCACTTTGGGAGGCCGAGACGGGCGGATCACGAGGTCCGGAGATCGAGACCATCCTGGCTAACACGGTGAAACCCCGTCTCTACTAAAATACAAAAAACTAGACAGGCGAGGTGGCGGGCGCCTGTAGTCCCAGCTACTTGTGAGGCTGAGGCAGGAGAATGGCGTGAACCCGGGAGGCTTGCAGTGAGCTGAGATCCGGCCACTGCACTCCAGCCTGGGCGACAGAGGAAGACTTCGTCTCAAAAAAACAAAAAACAAAAAACAAAAACAAACAAACAAACAAAAAAACAAAAAACAAACAAACAAACAAACAAAAAACACCGGGCTGGTTTTTACTTGGTAAGTTTGAGCAAAGTGGTAGCTATACCAAACCCGGGGGTGGCTGAATGTCTTTCTATTTAGCAGTGAAAGTGATGGGAAACCAGCCAGATGGTCCTGATTTTAGGGTGAAATAGAGAGGTAAGCGCCAGATCTCATATAGGTTGCCTTTATTTCTGAGCGGTTTCTCTCAGGACGGTGAGCTAAACGCTGGGTGCTTTTACAGGCAGAGATTCCTGTTTGGGGCTAGGATCAGCCATCCTACTTCACAAACAAGGAATATGCGGACGAAGGAGTATACAGAACGCTAACAACCCCAGTATCAATGGAAACCCCACTTCCCAAACTTTTCCTTTGGGACATCTCCCCCACCCCCCACTCCTCCCGTGTTACACGTTGCCAGGCTGCTTTGGGCGTTCCTTCCTCTGTAGTGCATTGCACGGATACATAATCAAATGTGCGTGTACACGTGCCAGATTCGCCTTTAAAAGGCAATTTCCTCTAGTTCCAGATCGTGTACTTTCCTGTATGTAACGGTAGTGCAGTACCTGAACTATTAGTTATTTAAGTAATACGTAATGAATGAAGAGCTGAAACTGCAACCTGTTGATGGAAGAATGGAACGCGCTCCCCTCCTTCCTACCGGGCTGCGCGGAGAAAATACCGTTCTGATTTAGCCATGACGTTAAAGGCTTTGACCTGTAGGGGGAGGGTAAAGAAAAGACGGGAAAAAGAAAACCAAAACACAAAAAAACCGGAAAAGGCAAAAGCGAAAAGCGGGAGGTCGCTTGGCTGCTCGCTGGCCCAGTCCGGTGGCCCCGCCCCGCGGCGGCCGGTAGCTGTGCGCGTGCGCAGGCGGGAGCGCGGCGGCGGGTCCAAGCCCGGCGCTGGGGGCGCGCAGCCGGGAGAGGGTTTGACGTGGCAGTTCCCAGCCCAGCTGCAACTCCGAGCGTGAGACCAGGCTGAGGGGACGCCGGCCGGGTAAGAGGCTCGGGGGAGAAGCGGCCGCAGCGGGAGCCGGGCCGCCGAGGGCTGCCGGCAGTAGACGCAGAGCCGCCAGCGCTCCGAAGCCCGCGGGGTGAGGGAGCGGGAGCAGGTAAAGCCTCGCACCCGCGGACGCGCTCAGGCGGGACAGTCCCTGCCCAGGCACAGCGGAGCGGGTTGCCGCGCCCGGCCCGGGGACAAGGCGGGAGACCGGGTGCTCACCTGAGGCAGGGGCGGCGGGAGAAGACCTCATTCTTTGTTCCTTTAGCCTTTTAGTGCAGTTTAATAGTGGGGCGGGCGGGATGGGGAGAAGGAGGTGGGGTGGGCGTGGGCATTTTTTACCCGCCCCACCTTTTGCCTTGGGATGCAGGAATTGCCTAGTTAGGATCCTCAGTGACCACCATTCGAATGTCATTGACAGCGGTTTTCTCGTCTCCTTATCAACTTTATTTCCTTTTTTGAAGGAAGGGAATGTTGGATGTATTCATGGTGAAAATGGCAACTATATCTTGAAGCTTCGGGACATCCGAATAGTGAAACTGATCTGGCCAAATACGAACTTGTTCCAGGGTTAGAAGTGCACCTTGGCTAGAGTTGCTGGGTGACAGTGAGCCAGGGGGCCGTTCTGGGATTGGGGCTCCCCAGATTTTGATCCTAGGCCTGCTTATGCCAAGTGGCTTTCTGCCATGTCGCCGCTTGAAGCTGAGTCAGGTTTCTTTAACTTGGTGCTCTGTGTGAGGAAGTTTGACGTGGCAAACTGGGTAGCGTGAGGAAGCTGATTCCTCTCAGTACCAGTTCAGAGGGACCTGTGGCTGCTTCCTGTTCTTTGGAGTGACCATCTCAGCCTCTCTTTTCTGTCACTCAGCAACAGGCTGCTACTTAGGTGTGTTCGTGCCGACTTCCTAAGTGCTCTTGGTTGGATGAGCTTGACCAAAGCTCAGGCTGCCACGTCTCTCTCTGCTAAGTGGGAGGAGGAAACAAGGGTTGTCAGGAACAAAGTGGACCAGAAGGCCTTTGCCTGCCTCTCTCCTCTTTTTCAGTTCTCCTCTTCCCAGAAGGAAGTGATCTCACAATATTTTTACATGGTTGCTTTTATTTTGTAAACTTATAGTTTAATATGGAAACAAAATCAAATCACAAATTTTAGGCTTCACATTTTAAATGTGAGATGTTATTTCTTGAGTATAGACAGATTCTAAGTCTTAGCAGGTACCACCGATCTCTTATCTTAAATTGTAGCAAATAAAAGAACAAAAGGAAGAATATGCCTGTATGGGGGCAAATAAACTGGAGATAAATTGTAGAATCAGTGGAAATCTGAAAAGGCTTCATTTCCTAAAAGAAGGAACTGAGGCTTAGAGAGGTTCTTCAGCTCATTCCATGTCACACAGTTAAGTATGGCAGATATAGAATGAAAACACACTTCTCTTGCCAGGATTCAAAGCATTTTCTGCCGTATTTAAAATTTTTTTTTTTTTTTAATCATCAGTCCTATGAAATATCTCTTATTTTGTTAAAACCTGGAAAAAATGGAAAATTTAAAGCAAAATTGAGTTCTGATTAGAATCAAGATTAAAAAAAAGAATCAAGATGAGTCTGTTATATTTGTGATGTGTGTGCCTACACACTTACAAAATTACACTTTTTTTCCTTAGTCCCTTAAATATAGGTGCATATGTTCTTAGAGATGTGATATCATTTAAATTAGAAAGAAATTCTGTCGCCTTTGAAAAACCACTGACAATACTCAAGTGGTTATAGTGACCACCTGGCTTGGTCTAATTATGACTCATAAAATAAGCCTATTATCAACTTTATCTGTTGCTATGTTTGTTGGACTATGATTTCTCTTTGTCTTAATGACTAGATTAAAATAACTAATTAGAGGAGCACTAAAAAGACATAAGTGATAAAACATCTGATTGCAGACTACTGGCAGTTGTGGTCAGTCAATTGAATGGCATGGTGTGCTCTGTGCTGAAATGTGACCATGGAAACCAAAAGCACAAAATCATAGGAACACTTATGAGAGACTATCTGCGAAATGCTTCAGGCTTCCGTTAAAAAAGTGGTTGGGAGCTGTTATTCAAGTCTCATGCTTGAGAATTTGCCCAGAATTATTGAAGTGATTTACTGAATTTCAGAGAGCTATGGTTAGACCCTTTTTAGGGGATAATGATACATTGTATAATACAAAGATTTCTCATGTACCTGATAATTGTACTTTTCTTCAAACCATCATAAACATGTATTAACAGTGTTTATATTTTTAATATTTAAACACTAAATAAACGTTTAAATTAAGTGACTAAAACTCTCTTGGTAACATGTTTCTTGTTTCTCTGTTGCAGAGTTCTTTTGTAGATTTATCCTTTGGAATGATATTTTCATAATGAGTCAACAAGGTTACGTGGCTACACCCCCATATTCTCAGCCTCAGCCTGGAATAGGCCTTTCTCCACCTCATTATGGGCACTATGGGGATCCGTCGCACACAGCATCTCCAACAGGTAAAGTGTGTTATTTTGACTTGTATGTGATTATTTAGTTCTCAGGCTCAGAGGCGTAAGATGTTCTGAAAGAGGAGATTTGAAAGCATTGAATGATCATTGTATAATGAAATGGCTTGAGATTACAGGATCATTTGGAAAAGGCTCTCATAGCAGAGCTCTACATCACTAGTTTGGTTATTGCATGGAATACAAGTTTGGTTTTTAAATATAGACTAAAACAAACACTTCCTGTTTTATTTTTACTGTGAGTCTTGTTCTTGCTGTTAATTAGTGATATAAGATTATTGTAAACATTGAATAAAAAAAGAATTACATTTATAAATGAATTAAATTTACATATCCTTATCTAGGATTGGCCCTAGATAAATCTGTCCATCAGTTATATGTGAGGATAATTCTTTGTACAATTCTTTATACAAATGGACCTTGTATAAATCAATGAGTAACTCTCAGAACTCACTGGAACTAGCTCAGATATCTGGGATCCAGGCTGTGCTAGGTAGAATGTATATGGTACAAAGTCAGCAAGGGGTAAGGACTCCCTGTAGCGGGGCTTGATGTTAGCAGCCACACAGAGTATGCTGCAGAAGATGCTCTGAGATTGTGAATTACCTGTGGAAAGTCACTCTTATGATTTATTCCTCCCCAGATTTTAAAGATGTCCAGATGAAGCCTCCCTCTTCTTGTTCAGGACAATTCTCTCCAGAATGTTTATAATCTTGCCTTACTGGATCCTGTAGAAACCATTAACCCCTCCACTTTCTATCTGGTGGTTCATTTCTCCTCAGCATTTATTTATGAAGATAATTATGAATTATTCTTTTTTATGATCTATCGAAGTCTGGCCCTAAAAGCTTTCCCTGTACTGTCTTATTTAATCCTCATACAATGCTATGAAGTAAGTTATTTTTGCAGGTAAAAAAACTGAATGTCTGGTGTCGTGGTGTCATGTGACTTGTCTGAGGTCACAGATAGCAAGTAGTAGCACCAGGATTCATACCCAGATCTCTCAAGAAGACAAAAAACAAACTGCATACACACCTAAGTATAACACTTTGTATTGTTCACTCTTCCCTCTTCACAGGCATCTTCTTGAGAAAGTACTCACTATGCTTGGTGATCTCCACCTTTGCCTCTCCTTCCCTCCATGGCTCAGCATAGTTTACACTTCATAGTTTGTCACCCCATCCACACTTCCACTTCCCTCACCAGGACTATCGGTGTCCTATTTCTCAAGCAGAAGACATTGTGCTGTCTGTCCTCTTTTGTATTTGACACTGTTTACCACTCTCATTTTTATGAAACTCTTTTCTCCTTTGGTTTCAATGACACTATCCTTTTGTTATTGTTTTTTGAGGTGGAGTCTCCCTCTGTCCACCAGGCTGGGGTGCAGTGGTGTGATCTCAGTTCACTGCAACCTCCACCTCCTAGGTTCTAGTGATTATCCTGCCTGCCTCAGCCTCCTGAGTAGCTGGGATTACAGGCGCCCGCCACCATGCCCGGGTAGTTTTGTATTTTAGTAGAGATGGGATTTCTTTTTTTTTTTTTTTTTTTTTGAGACGGAGTCTCGCTCTGTCGCCCAGGCTGGAGTGCAGTGGCCGGATCTCAGCTCACTGCAAGCTCCGCCTCCCGGGTTTACGCCATTCTCCTGCCTCAGCCTCCCAAGTAGCTGGCCCGGCTAGTTTTTTGTATTTTTTAGTAGAGACGGGGTTTCGCCATGTTAGCTAGGTTGGTCTCGATCTCCTGACCTCGCGATCCACCCATCTCGGCCTCCCAAAGTGCTGGGATTACAGGCTTGAGCCACCGCGCCCGGCCGAGATGGGATTTCACCATGTTGGCCAGGCTGGTCTCGAACTCCTGACCTCAAGTGATCCACCTGCCTCCGCCTCCCGAAGTGCTGGGATTATAGGTGTAAACCATTGTGCCCGTTTTTTTTTGGTTGCTTTCTGGACATTTCTTTGGAAGGGGTTCTACATGACCCTTAAGTGTTGCTGTTTCTCCCTCCATGTTCCATCTTCACCACTGTTCTCCCACGCTGTAGATTTTTCCCTAAGCTGGATCATTCACAGAAAGTGCTTGTCTCTCAGATCTATTTCTCCAGCCCAGATGCCTCTCCTAAGCTCTAGACCAGGGGTATCCAGTCTTTTGGCTTTCCTGGGCCACACTGGGAGAAGAATTGTCATGGACCACACATAAAGTATACTAACAATAGCTGATGAGCTAAAAAAAAAATAATAATAAATCAAAAAGATCTCATAATGGTTTAAGAAAGTGTTCAAATTTTTATTGGGCCACATTCAAAGCTGTCCTGGGCCACATGTGGGCCGTGGGTTGGAAGAGCTTGCTCTAGACCCATATTTCCAGTTGTCCGCCTTTGTTGAGGCATATCACAATCACCATACCCAAAACAATTCCATATTCATCGTGGAAGCCTATGTTTTTTGGCATTTCAGATCTCACTCATTAGCATCACTTATTTGGTGATCCACACCAGAAACTTTATTTAAAAAAAAAAAAACAAACAAAAACAAACTTGGTGGGGTGTGGTGGCTCACACCTATAATCCTAGCACTTTGGGAGACCAAGACAAGTGGATCACTTAAGGCCCGGAGTTTGAGACTGTCCTGGCCAACATGGTGAATCCCAGTCTCTACTAAAAAAATAGAAAAAAATAATTTGCTAGGCATAGTGGCACATGCTTGTAATCTCAGCTATTTGGGAGGCTAAGGCATGAGAATCTCTTGAACCAGGGAGATGGAGGTTGCAGTGAGCCAAGATCATGCCACTGCACTCCAACCTGGGGAACAGAGTGAGACTCTCTCAAACAAACAAACAAACAAACAAGCAAAAAAACCTCTCCCTCGTTTTTACCTCCTCCAGTGCAATTGGTCTCCCAAATCTTTTTGGAGTGATTGTAAACAGCTTTCCTACCTGCTTTCTCCTTTCCATTCTCCTGTCACTCTTTTTGTTCAATCCATCCATCTCTCACATGGATTACTAAAATGATCATGTAACTATTATCCCTGTCTCCAGTACTGCCTTTTTCCAAACCATCAACTCCTGAGCCAGAGGGATTTTTTATACCATGCAAATCTAATTTGAATTCTACTTTTGTGTTCTAATACTTTTGCAGGCCTCTATACTATTTGCCATACTGTGTTATAATAGATGTTCCTATAGTAGATGTTCCTGGAGCAGAGAAGGCACTCATGACTACTTTAAAAAAACTTTTTTAAATTTGCAAATAAAAAACTATATGTACATATATATTATGTACAACATATTGTTTTGAAATATGTATACACTGGAATGGTTAAATTGAGCTAATTATAAATGTTTATTCAGTGAAGTGAATGACAAACTGTAGCACTCATTAGCAAAACACTCTGGTATTCACCAATATTTAATTAAATTAAATTAATTTATTTATTTGAGACAGGGTTTTGCTCTGTTGCCTAGCTTCCGAGTAGCTGGTAGAGATGAGGTCTCCCTGTATTTCTCAGGCTGGTCTTGAACTCCTCAGCTCAAGTGATCCTCTCGCCTTGGCCTCACAAAGTGCTGGTATTATAGGAGTTAGCCTCGGCACCTGGCCTTACCAGTGTTTTTAAAAACTGTCTTTGTTGGATTAAATCCTTCACACTTTAATTTAAACTGATTTCTCCTTACTTAATGGATATTAAATATCAGGTGAATAACCAGGCTATTATACTCTCTGCAAATATACCTTTCTATGCATATTATGGTGTTTTAGTTTAATTATTTAAGACTTTCACTAAATTACCCCACCTCTTATATCTCTGATTATATTCTGCTGAATAACCTTAGATACCTTAATCTTCAGTCTTCATGTGTCTTGTCTAACCTTTTAGTGATCCTTTTATTGGTCTCCTGACAGACACAAGCAAACTTGTTGTGATTCCTTGAAGTATCTGTTCCACTGTAGATCTGGCCAGTGCTAACTCTTGCTTTGTGTTGCTCACATTATCATATCTCCATTTATGCCTATTCATTGTGTTTTTGTAAAGCTAGTGCTGTATAC
>NW_016805019.1:36992-51547 GCF_001698545.2 Rhinopithecus bieti
TTTTTTTTTTTTTTTTTTTTTGAGGGACAGGGTCTTGCTTTGTTGCTCAGGCTGGATTGCAGTGACGAGATTATAGCTCCCTGCAGCCTTGAACTCACAGGCTCAAATGATCCTCCTGCCCCAGATTCCCAAGTGGCTAGTACTATAGGTATGCTCCACCATGCCCAGCTAATTTTAAATTTTTTTTGTAAAGATGGGGTCTCACTATGTTGCCCAGTGCTGTCTCGATCTCCTGGCCTCAAGCCATCCTCCTGCCTTGGCCTTCCAAAGTGCTGAAATTACAGACATGAGCCACTGCACCCAGCCACAAATTTAACAGATTTATTTGATGAACAAAATAATTGTGGTAATATGACATTGAATAAAAGAAGCCTAATCTCAGTCCTCATAGTGTTTACTTTGTGAGAAATGCACTAAATAACAATGACAATTTTGGGGGGAAGTACTGTTGTAAAGGAAGTAGAGGGTGGTATGGAAGCACGTGGCAGGGGCGCCTAAACAAGACTTAGGGTGGAAGGGCTGCTTCCTGGAGGGAATGCCTTGAAACATGAGTGAAAATTAGCCAGGTCAGGAAGCAGTTTGCTGGGACTGGAAGGCGGTACTTTTCAGGACCTGCAAGACATTTGGCATGGCTGGGGAGTAGCATGGGAACGGTGAGAGATGCCACTGGTGGAGAAATGTAGGATCATTTTAAGGAATTTAGGCTTTATTGTAAGGGCAGTAGAGTACCACTGAAGTGATTTAATCTGGGAAGGGTCACAATCCAACGTATGCACATTTTAGAAAGCTACATAGCACATTAGTAAGTGTGGAGAAGTAATTACAGCTGTGCGTACTGCTCTCTGCAGTAGGGTTTTTCAACTTCAGCACTATTGACATTTGGGGCCAACGAATTCTTTGTTGGGGGAGGGTAGCAGGGTGCCATCCTGTGCCTTGTGGGATATTTAGTAGCATCCTTGGTCTCTATCCATTGGATGCCTGTAGTACCTCCCCCAACCTTCTGGGAGTTGTGGCAACCAAAAATGTCCCAGACATTGCCAGATGTCCTATTTTAGGGACAAAATCGCCCTTGGTTGAGGACACTGGTCTGGAGACTGAGAGTTAAGAATTATTAATGTCCTATAACTAGGACAGGGGCTGTGGGGTGGTGATAGGGCTCCTAATAGTGAGCTTATATAGGTGCACCATCCAGCACGGTGCTTTAGGGACCATAGCCATTACAATTCTACCCATATAATAGGGAGTTTATCTTTGTTTATTTTAGATAAACATTTTTGCCCCCAACAAATGGCTTTTACTTTTGGTTTTAGTTTGTCAGGTCCAGGACCAAATTCAAGGCATGCTTTTCTGTGATGTGGTTTGGTGAGTGTTCCTTTGCTGATAACAGTACCCTCTAGTGGAAAGGGATTTGTTAAAGGGTATCAGGAAGCAAACAAAACATCAGAAAAAGGCAGAGAACCAGACTTGGGAGTATGTGGTCCATGAAGATGAACATTGCCCATGCAGTACCATTCCACCAGAAGTCACCACCTTTCTCCCCCAGGAGAATCATCTCTGCCACCAGGCTGACCAGAGTCTCCCAGAGGTGTGCTGCTTTGCTGAATTTAGAGCACATGGCAAAACAAATTGTAAGGCAGTCTAGGAATTTTCACTTTTCCACCTCAAGACCGTATATTAATATTAATAGAAAAGCAAGTAAGAAGGGGATTGGAATTGTTGAGTTTACTGGTCTATAGTATCTGCCACTGTATTAGAGACCAACTTGTGATCTTAGATTTTTTTTTGATGGGGTTTGTCTAAGAACAGTTCATTCTCATTACATGGTGTTCCTTTCCTATTAAAATTCTTATACTGCTCTATAAAGAACCTGATTCTCTTTGTGTTTGAGTACTTTTGAAAATGCCAGTAACATGGCTGGGGGAAGACTATGACTTTGCAGATATCAATGATACTGACTTCCCTTTGCCCTGGGGGTGGAGTGCAAGTGACACATAGGACTTTGCAGTCTGATCCCAGCCAACCTGGACAGCCTCCACTCTGGCTACTTTCCCTCCCAGCCTCTCCACACCAAGCCTTTCCCCTGTCCTGATTGTGCCATCTCTCTCATGTCTTTGCTCAAGCTTTGCCTTCTAACTGGAATCCCTTATCCTGTCTTCTATATGAAGAAAACTGCTTCTCCTTCAAGATTCAGCTCAAGCAGTCCTTCTTTGAACTCTTCTCAATTCCCCCAGGAAGAGTTAGGTAGTCTCTCTGCATATTGTAACAGTCATCACAAGACATTGTAATGATTTGTTTACATGGTTGTCTCTTCTCTCAAATGGCTCAAAGGCACCTTAAGTGTATGTTGAATAATAATGAGAATGATTTGAGAATGCCACAGAATGATTTGAATCATTGCCATAGGGTTGATTCCCAAACAAAAGAGAGAGCACAGTAAGATTGATGTATAAATTCTGCTTGCATCTATCAGAGCTGTTTTTTTTTTTTTAAATTCTCTAGACATGTTTATAGGGGTTTTCATGAAAATTGCTATTATCCTACTTATTTTTTAAAAGGGGAATATTTTGGGGAGCCGGGAGGCAAATAAGAAAAAAGAAAAAAAAAAGAAGAAAAAAAAGACCGAAGTTGAAAGTATATTAATGCTACTGTTGTGAATTGCCTACTTTTGTCCAAAATAATGTTTTTAAAATGAAAATATAAATGTGTTTGTAATTATGGTGCATATGCTTTGTTAGAATAAAAATGCTCAAGAAAAGAGTGCAGGGGCTATGGCCAGGGAAGACGAAACAGCTGTTTTGAAAACTGTCATATCCATTGCTTCATTTAATTCTCAGAACAATCCTTGGAGCTAGGGAATATTATTGCCATGACATGGGATTACAAGTTGAAGCTCTGAAAAATAAAATATCTTATCAGAGTCACAAATTCAAACTTGTCTGTGACTGCAAGTCTCATGTTTTTCTAACTTTGCTGGGTTTGGGGTTTAGAACTTTGTATTAAAATGTAGTGTTATAAGGATAACATTTATTGAAAATAGTGGTATATGAATTTGCTAAGTAAAACTATGTAGAATTAATATAAAAATGTCCTCAGTTTAAGGAATCCTATTTTAAGAGAAGAAACCTTGAAAAGTTTCAATATTATTCACGAAGACTGGCACTTCACTGGATACCTGTCATTTTAGATTATGCAAACATCTGAAAGCATTCTCTTGAAAGCAATTATGACAATATAAGAAACTCTTCCTGGGTGACTACACGTCATCAGTCAATTCCTTTCTATCCAAGGGAATAAACTTTCTATCTGAGGGAATAAAGGAAACGTTAATATGAAATACCACGACGAAGTGAAAGCGGGGAGTGCACAGCAGGCAGCTAGGTGGTCATCGAAGACCTTGCCAGAGAGCAGGGTATGGTCAAAAGTAAATTGAACGAGTGAAAACAAGCAAGTGGAGAGAGCAGATAGAATAATTGAAGTTTTTCTCTTTTTTTCTTTCTAGAAGCTAGAAGAGGTCTTAGGTAATCTAGTCTAAGCCTTTCATTTTGCAGGAAGAAAACTGAGGTCCTTAAAGATAAGCTTCTTGCCAAGGGTCATACAACTAATAAGTAACCATGTGGGGCCTTGAACTGCTCTAACCCAAGCCCAGTGATTGCTCTCCTCTATTGCAATTTCTCAAGAAGAAAAGAGAGAAATGTCTGAAGACAGTTCCAAAGAGAAGTCTTTAAAGGTCTCTATTTGAGAAGAGCTGCTAATAAATGAAAACAGTCATTCCCAGAAGCATTCATTAATTGCATGTGGTCCCCTATTTTGTCTGAGCAAGCATGATGAGTCTGACTGTCAGTGAGCAGTCCCCCAGCTGTTTATCATCCAGCTGTTTAGGATCCTGGAAAAATTATTAAGCTCTGAAGGAAGTGCTCAGGATTTTAGAAAATAGACCCTACTCCCCATCTGCTTTTGTTGTGCTGTAAGTCAAAGGCATTTCTAGTGTTCTCCCCCATGCCCCATTTAGTTACAGTTAGAATGCTGTACCATGACCCTTCCTGCTTTTTCCAGGTTTATTTCTGATATCTAACTGCCATTTTTCATTGCGCGTTCTAGTATTCTTTGCGTGATAATGTGCTTTATCAAATGCCTCTGTCATATGCAAATTTATTTTTTTCTGTTTTAGTTTCTGTTTAGTGATAAAATGGTTCCCTTCTTTTCTCCTCTTTCATCATTATGATAGTCAAATACTCATGCCAGAGCCTGGTGTTGACAGGTCTGTAGGTGATGGTTAAGCTTGAAAGAGATTTTGTTCTAATCCATTTATTTCCCTCCTCCTCCACCTAGTTTTCATTTTTAACCTAATGACTTTGCTTCATCTCTCTTTGTACTTTAATACACTTCTAAATTCATGCACCTCTCTTGTAGGTATGATGAAGCCAGCAGGGCCTTTGGGGGTCACTGCCACTGGGGGAATGTTGCCTCCGGGTCCTCCACCTCCTGGGCCCCATCAGTTTGGTCAGAATGGAGCTCATGCTGCTGGTCACCCTCAACAAAGGTAAGCTAGGTAGATTCCAGCCTTCGTTTGTATATTCTCCTAATATGATTTCAGAAATACCTTCTAAGCTTATATGTTTATTGATTGAAAGTTTGACTGAAATGTCTACATCCCTGAAAGGATCTATTAGATAACTGCCCTAGGAAACAAAGCAATAAGAAAAGTTATGGCTGGGCATGGTGGTTCATGCCTGTAATCCCAGCACTTTGAGGGGTTGAGTTGGGCAGATGGCTTGAGCCCAGGAGTTTGAGACCAGCCTAGGCAACATAGTGAGACCCCGTGTCTACAAAAATAGAAAAAATTAGCCGGCCTGGTGGCGCATGCTTGTAGTCCTAGCTACTGGAGAGGTTGAGATGGGAGGATCCTGTAAGCCCGGGAAGTCAAGGCTGCAGTGAGCTATGACTGTGCCATTGCACTCCAGCCTGGGCAACACAGTGAGACCCTGTCTCAAAAAAAAAAAAACAAGAAAAGTTATGAAGAAAAAGACAATATTAGTAGGTATTTTAAAATGTATCAAAAAGTACTTGTGTCAATACCATACCTTTTAGTTTTGAGTTACGTTCATTTTAGACTTTCATGTCAGTTTCTAATTCCTTTAGATGCCCATGGCCTATATTCTTGAATAAAATTTTAAATCATTCTATTTTCTTAGATCCTTCACAGAACTGAGCTCAGTGCCAATGGGTGCTTAATAAATATTTTAAAATTAAATCAGATTGTTGCCAGTGGTAAAGTCTAGGAGCTTGATGTGGAAGGCACACAGATGCCAGTGAGGGATTCTCAAAAGGCAGAGCTGTAGTAAAAACAACACAGGAAATAAATCTTGTGTTTGTATTTATAATAAATTGAGGAAGGGAAAAGTTGGAAGCAGGCCTGGAGAAGCCAAGATGTATGAAATATTTAGAGCCTGCAGCCCACTAGGGACTAGTCCCTGGGAAAGAAGCCAGCATCAAACCTTCCCTGTTAGAAATCCCGTTATTGTTTATCCGGTGAGGTGTAGCTGCCGAGAACCTGTGCCAAGCCAGTGCCAAGCCACAGGCAGTGTTTGCTTTGGAGTGTCTCCCAGGATTACCCAGAGGCTTCATTTCTCAGATTCCTTCCCAGGTAGCAAGGTTTGAGGGTGGGGAGGGGTGGGCAGTAACCCCTAGGTATGACTCTAGACCCTCCTAATGGTGAAGCCTTTTAGTCATGGCCTTTCATGAAGCCTATAGTCCTCCATAATAGGAAAACTCCCTCTGGGATTTTTTTTTTAAGTCATCAGGTTAATTCTCCTACAGGGCATTTGTGAGTTAGGCACTTGCTGACTCTTGTTTGTCATAATAACATTTGCCGGTTGAAATGGTAGCTATGGGATGCAGAGGGTAGGTCATTAAGTGTGATAGTGGTTTAAGCTTGGAGCAAGAAGTCAAAGGGCCTGACTCGGGACTTGACTCTACTGCCCTGAGTCTCAGAAGAGTGACAGAAAGGCAAGAGAGGAAGAGCAAAAAGACGGAGAACCAAGATGCCTCTTCTGGTTCAAGCAGTTTGCCACCTGTGGACACTGGTGAAGTTCCTTGGCCATGCCCGTCCTCATTTTCCTCACTTGTAAAATGAGAATATAGAATTCTCAGTCCAGAAGTAAAGGGGAGAAGACCTAGAAAAATTCATCATTGCTGGGTGTGGTGGTTCACGTCTGTAATCCCAACACTTTGGGAGGCTGACACGAGAGGATCGCCTGAGCCCAGGAGTTCGAGACAGCCTGGGCAACATGATGAGACCCCATCTCTACAAAAAATTTAAAAAATTAGCCAAGCATGTTGGCATGCACCTGTGGTCCCAGCTACTTCAGAGGCTGAGGTGAGAGGATAGCTTGAGGCCAGGAGGTCAAGGCTGAAGTGAACTGTATTCATGCTATTATACTCCATCCTGGGCGACAGAGGGAGACCCTGTCTCAAGGAATGAAAGAAAAAAAAGAAAAAAAACATTATTGTTGTGAACTTCTAGGGATCTCAGATTTTTTTTTTTTTTTTTAAAGAAATGCAAAGATTGAACAGCTGGTTTCAAGTTGAGAAAAATGTTTTAGTCACTGGTATTAGCCTGGAATTGATTTGTTTTGTTTTGTTTTGTTTATTGCCATTTATTTCACTTGAGTAGGTTGCTTAGGAGTGAGTAAACCATGGACTTTGCCATCAAGCAGGCCCTAACTTTGTGATTGTGAGCCCAGCACAGGGTCTGGCCCAGTGAAGAGCAGAGGACTCTAGAGTCAGGACATGTTTGCTCATCTTGGCCTAGATGGTTACTAGCTAGATAAGTTACCTAACCTCTATGTGCCTAGGTTTGCTCATGACGATTTTAACAATAATACATGGTTTTGAGGATTTTAGTGATTAACGCATGCAGAGTAACCTTTCCCAGTGCACAGTGCCCATGGACTCAGCACCTTAGCATTTGTCAGTATCATTTCCATTGAATCTGAAAAGTCCACTGTTTATAGCATGTCCATCCTTAGCTCAATGTAGTTACTCATGACAGCTCAGAAATCTCTTGACAGCTTAAAGAAGCTGCTTTTATGGTGATTCCTAGGGAAGTACTGACAGATTTTACTCTCTCTCTTCTACTGTTCACTTGCTACAACTTGCATACTGGATTGAAGGTTAGAATTGGGGTTAAAAACTGAAAAAGTCAGGGAAAAGTGTAGTATTTCAGGCTGAGCCTTCCTGCTGCCTTGCCCTCATGGAACACACTTCTGTGAATGTAGCGCAATGCAAGGGTAAAGTGCACCGTGATTGTGCAGGTGAATCATACCAGTCTGATGACAGAGGCTGTCAAAGAGCATAGATGGCATATGACTTTTCTTTGTGGATTCTAGCATTTTATCTGTGTCACTTGTACTTAGTATACCAAAGAAATATTTTAATTTTACTGTATCTAAATTATCAAACAGAAACAAGATATAAAAAAGTTACTACATTGATTTGAGTTTAACATGTAAAATTTTTATATGTAAAATACTGCTATTTTAAATATAATGTTTTATAAAATTTAAAAGTCATACCTAGTTATTTGTCTTTTTGATTTCACTGAGGAAGAATAAATTCCTTAAACTTGCAAGCAGTGCTAAAGTTATCTATATAGAGTTACTACTGGGTAGGATATTAAATAAAATCTGCAACCTAAAAATCAATGTTTTAAATTATAAGATAAAAATTCAATCAATCAATTGTAAGTGATGTATTCTGATGAAGAAACAGTGAATTTGAGGGAACAGGGGACCCATCTTCCCAAATTGAAGCTAGTATGTGTGAATCTACTAAGAAATTGATTGCAACAAAAGATGAAGGAAGGAGCAATAAAAATATGAGAAATAGTTGTTTTTTCTTCAATTTTATTTAATGTGGAAAACGATGCTAGGATGTAGTGGAACTTTCATTTTTTCTACTCTATGGGCTAGGTATTCAAAATTCTGATTTTGTTTCAACCAGATTTTGAAAAATTTGGGATCTTAATTCCGCATACAAACTTCAGCATACATCTCATTTCTTGAGCAATTTGTTGCAAACTTGAAAATGGGAAGTGTTTGAAGTTGAACAGGCCACAGAAAACGGAATCAACTCTACAGAGGATTAGGATTAAATCGAGGCTAAATTTTCAGGTTTTATTAATCATCTGGTAGTAATTCTTTATTGAATTCTTTCTGATGGTGAATCTGCTCTTCTCTGACATTCAGTGAAACAGTAAATTAAAATATATACTTGACATTCAATGAAACCATAAATTAAAATATATAATTGAATGTTTTTCAGTCTAGAACCATGTTAAATAAAGGCAGTCAACATGATAAACATTTATTTAACTCTGTATGGTTCTTCATTTTAACATTATAGCAAAAAAAAAAAAAGGGGGTCATTCCATTTTACTTGCTCTTTTTCAGAATTTGAAAGCTTAGAGCTACAGAGATTAAGTGGTTTCCATGCTACGGCAGGAGGACCTGGATTCCCACCTCTGCTTTGTATGACATGCTATGTGACTTTGAATAAAGTAATGAAGTTAAAAAATATGGGCAGGGCGCTGTGGCTCACGCCTGTAATCCCAGCACTTTGGGAGGCTGAGGTGGGTGGATCACGAGGTCCAGAGATTGAGACCATCCTGGCCAACATGGTGAAACCCTGTTTCCCCTGTCTCTACTAAAAGTACAAAAATTAGCTGGGCATGGTGGTGCATGCCTGTAATTCCAGCTACTCGGAAGGCTGAGGTAGCAGAATCACTTGAACCCGGGAGGCAGAGGTTGCAGCTGAGATCTTGCCATTGCACTCCAGCCTGGGCAACAAGAATGAAACTCCATCTCAAAAAAAAATAAAATAAAAAAATAAATTTGTATATTTAAGATGTTCTTTCATCTCTTTCCTCATTTATGTGAGGGTTTTGTTAGCCATTTAATACTATTCTGTTTATTTTAAAATTGATAATAATTGCTTTTAAAAACCAAATCTATTTAAAACTTACCATATTTAAGTTGGTCAGAAAGAAATAATTTATTTGTGAATTTCTGAAATCTAACTCCTGGGCTACACGTTAGGCACTGAATGATAAGTAGGCATTTATGGGTTGAAAGTAATAACTGATGGTTATACAGTCTCTCATTCTCTATTTTAAATCCTTAACTTTTGTTAAGTTAAAAAAAAATACTTGAAGCTGCTTGTGTTATAACTCCTGTTTGAAATATATTTTGTCCTACCTGTATTGTAAAAACAAAAATGATTCACAGAATTGTATATTTAAAAGTATTAACATTTATGAAACACCTTTGACATTGTTTTGGGGGGCTTTTTTCTCCATATAAATGCAGCATCCCCAGTTTCTACTTATCAAATCCAAAGTGTGTAACCATACCTCACTGCATCCATGAATATATTCTGTAGTACATGTGTATTCTGCCTGTGTGTAATTACTTCATTTATTCCCTATGACAAAGTTTTTTTTGTTGTTTGTTTGTTTTGAGACAGAGTCTTGCTGTGTTGCCCAGGCTGAAGTGCAGTGGTGTGATCTCGGCTCACTGCAAGCTCCACCTCCGGGGTTCACGCCATTCTCCTGCCTCAGCCTCCCGAGCAGCTGGGGTTACAGGCACCAGCCACCACGCCCGGCTAATTTTTTGTATTTTTAGTAGAGATGGGGTTTCACCGTGTTAGCCAGGATGGTCTCAATCTCCTGACCTCGTGATCCGCCTGCCTCAGCCTCCCAAAGTGCTGGGATTACAAGCGTGAGCCACCTTGTCTGGCAGACAAAGTTTTTTTAAAAGATGACAAAGTATTATTTCTTAAAAAGAAGAAATGTTTTCATCTTAGGAAACAATGGATTTACAAAACAGACCTTTAATATAATTCTTGAAATCATTTTTTTAGTGATCACAACATATTTTAAATGTGTCATGTGAGACTAGAATTAGATTTTTTGTGCTTGTGTTTCACCAGTGTCATTAATTGATTAGAGATATAAAGAAGACTTTTACTGTGAAAAGTTAATGTTTGTATTTTCTGTCTTTTATTCATTTTCTTCCAAAAGTATTTAAGTCAAACGGTGCTTAGTCTAATTGTGTTGGGCTTTTGGAAAATTTGACAGGAGAGAAATTGGATAGTTTTGTTTAACAATATTTTTGGGTTACAATGTTATTCATTCAATCATTTCTAGACAATTTTCTGCTATAGGATAGCTTGTACTTGTGGGTACATTGGAAAGAGCATTTTCTTTCTTTCTTTTTTTTTTTCTTGCAACATGTATTTTATTAGGCAGGCTTTTCTGCATCATTGCAGAAGAGTCCTAAATTACAAAGTCAGTTCCGGCTTCCGATGAAACATACACTGCAGAAATAAGCTGTTCAGAGGTATGAGTGGAAAAGAGAGTTTTCATCACTCACCTATTTATCTCAAAGTGTGAGATATTATTCTGCAAATATGCTAAATGTCGTTCACTCAGAGTAATGGTTAGAAGGTTACTTTTCTGTTTTGTTTGTAATAATCAATTTAAACATATGGAGAAAAATGACAACATAAAATTAGTGTGATGCTTTGAAAAGTGCACTCACTGAAGACCTGGAAAAACGCTGGTCCTAGTGTTTTCACAAATAAATTGTGAGACTTTAGGCAAGCAATGGCTTCCCTCAGGCTCTGCTCCTAACCTCTCAATGGCAGTAGGAGGCAGAAGGCAAGACATGGGCCATGGGGAAATAGTTTCCAGTTTACAGAGAAATCGAAAGCAGAGTATACCATTTGGGAAAATTCAATTTTATTTAAAATTCATAAGAATTTATAATGTGACTCTCAGGCAGGCTTTAATCCCATTTGGCAGATTAACCATGCTAGGTACACTGTCCAGATAGTGGCCATTGTTTAATGCAGAGCAAGAAAAAATAAATAATAAGTTCAAGCTAAATCAAAGGTAAAGCATGATGTACTTTTTAGATTTTTTTTTTTCTCTTTGGGACAGGGTCTGGCTCTCTTGCCAGGCTGGAATGCAGTGGCGCAGTCTCAGCTCACTGTAGCCTTGACCTCCTGGGCTCAAGTGATCCTCTTACTTCAACCGTCCAAGTAGTGCCAGTACTCTTGGCTAATTTTTTATTTTATTTTGTTTTATTTTTCGTAGAGACAGGGTCTCACTATGTTGCCCAGGCTGGTCTTGAATTCCTGGGCTCAAGTTGTCCTCCTACCTCAGCCTCCCAAAGTGCTAGGATTATAGGCATGAGCCACTGCTTCTGGCTGTATTGTTTTCTTAATTTTCGTTCTACTGATGATTAACTTTAGTATAGATAAGGCTCTGGTGGGCTCAGTTTCCCAAACTGATTTCCAGAACTGGTTTTATGCTCACAGTAGGATTTTTTTTCTGTCTTGGCATGTTCAGCATGTGAGCATAAATATAAGATGATGCTACATGATCATATTGAGCTCATGTCAAACTTAATTAAAGATTTAGTATATAATATCAGTCATTTTCCTAGGCCCACTAGACAGGCTTATTTAATTACATTGTTGTATGTCATTTGCTTGAGATGCTATGATATTGTTTAACATCCTGTTTTCCTTGCTCAGATTTCCAGGCCCTCCACCTGTCAACAGTGTGGCATCCTCATATGCACCATACCAACCCTCTGCACAATCATCTTACCCAAGTCCTATGTCCACTTCATCTGTCACCCAGCTGGGCAGCCAGCTCAGTGCTATGCAAATCAACAGCTATGGTAATAGTTTTATTATTAGTGTTTATTGACTGCCTTGTGTCCTGGTTATTTTTAATGAGGGAGGTGTTCTTCATTTTTAAAATAGATGTAACTAGGGCATACTGTGTTGAAGTAGTATTTGGACATTTTAATAATAAAGCATCTATCTTATGTAGGGCTATAGTTAATTGTTTTCTTGATCATGCTGCCACTTATTTCAAGGTAATTGAAGGACCCTCAGAATACCTTCCATTCAATGATCGAACAATAAAAAAAGACAAAAAATCCTGACTTAACAAATAAGCATTAGAACAGTGAAATTATTTTAAGAAATAAAATAAGGATAATTTAAACCTTGTATTTTTTGTGATGGGGCCCCCAAATCAGAAATATAGTACTCATTGTTTCACAGTGCATTTTAATTATGTGTTTAGATCATGGAAAGAATGGAAGCTCAGATGTTATGAGGCAGAAAAGAGAAGAATAAGAGAGGAAAGAGTCACAGTACTGAGATTTACATCAACAGAAATGCTGTATATCCTCTGAGTCATGGAAAGCTCCACTGTAATGACAGCACAGTCGGCCATTTATCTAGATGAAGAATATTTCCATGTTACTTAAAATTAGTTTTCTGAAGTGTAATTAGAACCCCTCTATTTTCTGTCTTTTACTCATTTCAAAATGGGTAAGTCTCCAAAGAAGCAACCCAGTTTCCCATAATCAGAGAAAGGAAACATAATCTGGTTTTACAGCTGTTTCCAATATGATTGGAGAGCATGTTGGTGGCCCTTCTCTTCTCTCTGGTTATTTCTACCTAATTCTGAAATTTGTTTGATCAAGTCACGCACAGGATGCAAATAATTTATTGAATGTGCAATTTACCTGAGTAATGCTTGTTATGTAATAGAATTTTTATACGATTCTCTAGATTTTTGTACCAGATACAAATTCTTTAATTAATGCGTACATCATGTAATTACACAACTGAGTTAAAATTTATCCTATGAATTCCCTTGCTTAAATTATAAATGTTGCTTTTACCTTTTAAAAATTTTCCAGACCAGGCATGGTGGCTCACACCTATAATCCCAGCACTTTGGGAGGCCAAGGAGGAAGTACTGCTTGAGCCCAGGAGTTTGAGACCAGCCTGAGCAACATCATTAGACCCCATCTCCACAAAAAAAATAAAAAATAAAAATAAAAAGAAAATGAACTTGGCATGGTGGTGTGTGCCTGTAGTCTCAGCTACTTGGGAGGCTGAGGTGGGAGGATCACTGGAGCCCTGGATGTTGAGGCTACAGTGATCCATTATCTTGCCATTGCATTGCAGCCTCAGTGACAGAGTAAGACCCTGTCCTAAGAAACAATCCCAGTTGTGTAAAATAGTATTTGTTCTGTTTTCTGAATGAAGATTTCAATTTGTGGCAAAAAAACCCAAGCATGTATTTCTAAGGGTGTCCTCTTGCTTTATGTCAGGAAGACAAGCATCTCTATCATGTACTTTGCAGAAGTCAGAGAATTAAGAAATGTGGTATTTAAGTGGGCTGGTCTTCTTTCTCATGCAGGTTCAGGCATGGCTTCTCCAAGCCAGGGACCCCCTGTCCCTCTGTCAGCCACATCATTGCAGACTCCTCCACGACCTCCACAGCCGTCCATTTTGCAGCCTGGATCTCAAGTTCTTCCACCACCACCCACCACACTCAATGGTCCTGGTGCCTCACCTTTGCTTCCACCAATGTACAGGCCAGACGGGCTCTCTGGGCCTCCTCCTCCAAATTCTCAGTACCAACCCCCACCTCTTCCAGGCCAGACCCTGGGTGCTGGATATCCTTCACAGCAGGGTAAGGTAGACAGGGTGCAGGGAAATGCTTTGGGTTACCCAGGGGAACCCTTAACTGAAAATCAGCTTTGTTCCTATGTTACTAGGTATTTATCACTTACTTTTAAGAAACGGTAGTTTTTGAAGAGTTTTGGCAAGAGCAAAGAAATGGGGAACCACATTCACACTTGATTCCTTGCCTTTTTTAATAAGATGAGAAATACAACATGCTTGACAGAACAGCATAATATCGTCACAAGTCTTACATGCTGGATTTGGGATGATAGTCATTTCTCTTTAAATTTTTTCCAAGCAGCCAACTCTGGCCCCCAGATGGCAGGCGCACAACTCTCTTACCCAGGAGGCTTCCCCGGAGGTCCTGCACAGCTGGCTGGTCCGTCACAGCCCCAGAAGAAGCTGGATCCTGATTCTATCCCTAGCCCAGTAAGTGCTCTACTCACTCTCAGAGTCTCACTCACAAAGGAGCATTCATTTTTCTCAGCAACTCGTCAGTTTGTTAGCATTTATCCTGTTCATTATCACAGAAGTTAGGAGATACTCATCACATAGAGGGAAGGCTTCCTTCCTTATATGTGTGTATGGGGGGAGGTATGCTAGGGTTATGGGCATACTAAAGGTCTCCATGAAAGAGCAGCCTATGTTAACTTTTTTTTTTTTATTTTTATTTTTTGGTGTTGTATAAACTGGGAAGTGTCTATAATGTTTACATTGACATATTTTGGCAGTATCTATTGCTATGTAATGAGTAATTAACAGACTATATCCTATAGAAACATGCTATTTTAGATAACTAAAGGATCCTTTTCAATAAGAGAAACCCATAGAGACTGAAAGTATATTTTACATCTTGCACATTAAAAAAACAAAATTTGTTTATGTAAAGTTAGAACTAAACTCTTCACTCAAGTGATTTTTTTGTAGGGTTACTCTTTAATAATTTTTTTTTTTTTTTTTTTTTTTTTTTTTTTTTTTTTTTTTTTTTTTTTTTT
>NW_016805019.1:54093-86533 GCF_001698545.2 Rhinopithecus bieti
GTGCCTGTATGCTTACAGCGCAGTATTGGGGTGGGAGTTACCCGATTTTCCAGGTGTTGTGTGTCTCAGTTCCCCTGGCTAGGAAAACGGATCCCCTTCCCCCTTGCGCTTCCAGGTGAGGCGATGCCTCGCCCTGCTTCAGCTCTCGCTGGTCAGGCTGCAGCAGCTGACCAGCACCGATTGTCCGGCACTCCCTAGTGAGATGACCCCAGTACCTCAGTTGAAAATGCAGAAATCACCGGTCTTCTGTGTCGCTCGCGCTGGGAGTTGGAGACTGGAGCTGTTCCTATTCGGCCATCTTGCTCCGCCCGCTACTCTTTAATAATTTTATCAGTCAAGCTTTACAAGGCTATTCTGCATAGCAAACAATCCCCAACTTTGCTTACAACTGCAAAGATGTATTTATCACTCAGCTTACATGTAGGCTGCAGCAACTGCAGATTGGCTTTAGGCTCTGCTTCATCCGTCCTTATCACTCCAGAATCCAGAGTAAAGAGGCATCCACTACTGAGGACATGCTATTTTGTGGCGGAGGGAGGAAACAGCTGGCCAAAATGTGCAACAGCTCTTAAAGCTTCCACTCATGTGTGGCATGTGTTATAACCACTCATGTGCCCTTGGATGAAGCAAGTCATAAAACAAAGCCCAATGTCAATGGGGCAGGGAAGCTGCCAATTTTATGGCATTGGGATGTAAAATCCTTTTGGAATAATAATGAAATTGGCTACAGTTAGTTTGTGTCTTTGAATAGGTTCTGTAAACATAAGTAGAAGAAGTTAGAAATTAAGGAGCACGAAAAGCTACCATATTAGCTAACTTTTGCTGTGTAACAAACTGCTACAAAACAGTAGCTTAGCGCTACTATTTAATTAATTAATTAATTAATTTGTTATTATACTTTAAGTTCTAGGGTACATGTGTACAACGTGCAGGTTTGTTACATATGTATACATGTGCCATGTTGGTGTGCTGCACCCATTAACTTGTCATTTGCATCAGGTATATCTCCGAATGCTATCCCTCTCCCCGCAACCCCACAATAGGCCCTGGTGTGTGATGTCCCCCTTCCTGTGTCCAAGTGATCTCATTGCTCAATTCCCACCTGTCAGTGAGAACATGTGGTGTTTGGTTTCCAGTCTTAGCGATAGTTTGCTGAGAATGATGGTTTCTAGCTTCATCCATGTCCCTACAAAGGCATGAACTCATCCTTATTTAATGGCTGCATAGTGTATATGTGCCGACAGCTTTCTTAATCCAATCTGTCACTGATGGACATTTGGGTTGATTCGCAAGCTTTGGCTATTGTGAATAGTGCCTCCAATAAGCATACATGTGACATGTGTCTTTATAGCAGCAATGATTTATAGTCGTCTTTGGGTATAACCCAGTAATGGAATGGCTGGGTCAAGTATGTATTTCTGGTTCTAGATCCTTGAGGAATCGCCACACTGTCTTCCACAATGGTTGAAGCTAGTTTACAGTCCCACCAAAAGTGTAAAAGGTTCCTGTTTCTCCCAGCATCGCTTCCAGCACCTGGTGTTTCCTGACCTTTTAATGTTGCCATTCTAACATGGTGTGAGATGGTATCTCATTGTGGTTTTTGATTTGCTTTCTCTGATGGCCAGTGATGACGAAGGGCGTTTTTCTGTATATGTTGGCTGAGCATGTCTTCTTTTGAGAAATGTCTGTTCATATGGGCTTTGGCCCACTTTTTGATGGGTTGTTTGTTTTTTTCTTGTAATTTGAGTTCTTGTAGGTCGTGGATATTAGCCCTTTGTGCAGATGAGTAAGATTGCAAAAATTTTCTCCCATTCTGTAGGTTGGCCTGTTCACTCTGATGGTATTTCTTTGCTGTGCAGAAGCTCTTTAGTTTAATTAGATTGCATTTGTCAATTTTGGCTTTTGTTGCTGTTGCTTTTGGTGTTTTAGACATGAAGTCCTTGCCCATGCCTGTGTCGTGTCCTCAATGATATTGCCTAGGTTTTCTTCTAGGGATTTTATGGTTTTAGGTCTAACATTTAAGTCTCTAATCCAGCTTGAATTAATTTTGTATAAGGTGTAAGGAAGGGATCCAGTTTCAGCTTTCTACATATGGCTAGCCAGTTTTCCCAGCACCATTTATTAAATAGGGAATCCTTTCCCCATTTCTTGTTTTTGTCAGCTTTGTCAAAGATCTGATGGTTGTAGATATGTGGTATTATTTCTGAGGACTCTGTTCTGTTCCATTGGTCTATATCTCTGGTACCGTTTTGGTACCAGTACCATGCTGTTTTGGTTACTGTAGCCTTAGCACTACTATTTATTAATGCTCATGACCCAGTGGGTTCCCTGGACAGCTTTGCTAATCTGGGCCGGGCTCACCTGATTTTGGCTGGGCTTGCTCACACATCTGGGGTCAGCTGGAGGCTTGGCTAGGGTATGGATGGTTTAGGATAATGTATTAGTTTCCTATGGCTGCTGTAACAAATTTGTAACAAATTACCACAAATCAGGTGACTTAAAACAATAGAAATTTATTCTAAGCAGGGCTGTGCTGCCTCTGAAGGCTATAGAGGAGAATCTATTCCTAGGCTCTTTCAGCTTCTGGTGGCTTCAGGTCTTCCTTGGCTTGTGACCATATGACTCCAAGCTCTGCTTCTGTGGTCACATTCAGTCCTCCTTTTCTATGTGTCTTCTTCTCTGGGTGTCTGGCTCAAAATTCCTCTACCTCTTTCTTATACATGTGATTCCATTCAGGGCCAGGATAAGCTCCTCCTCTCAAGATCCTTAATAAAATTATTTTGCCATATGAGGTAATGAAATGGAAAAGGTTCCCTTGTCCCTTTCTCAGGACATACAATGGGGATGTGGCTCACTTCTTCAATGCCCCAGTGCTCAAATCTCTAGGGGAGCATACAGATGGGCAGGCTGTGGGGCTCCAACTCCCACGGCAGTGTCTAGGAGTGAATGTTTACAGTTGAAGCCCCAGTGGACATGTGTTACAGGGTGCTCTTTTAGTTGCCATCTATAGGTAACTTGTATTAACCAGCTCAGTTAGACCCCTTCCTTATCACAAGGACAGAGGGATTTCTGTATCCCAGGTTTTTGCCTTGGTGTACTGGAAGAATTGGATCACTCGTGGGCTTGGAGAATGAGTGCAAGGTTTTATTGAGTAGAAGTAGCTCTCAGCAGTTGGGGGAACCAGAGGGAACCTGGAGTCCTACCACTCAGTGGCCCGGGCTCTCCTCCGACTGCCCCGCCCAAACTCTGCATCTGACCATGTCTGTCAGTGTGCTCTTCCACCGGTGTTCTCCCTCCACGTCCTCTCGCCGTTCAGCCGCTTGTATCTTTATCCGCTGATGTCCTCCTTTCCACATCTGGCTGCCTGTGTGTCTGCCTGCTAGGGACTTGGATTTTTATAGGCCCAGGATGGGGGCATGGCGGGCCAGGGTGGTCTTGGAAAATGCACCATTTGGGCATGGAAACGAGTGCCTGTCCTCACCTACGTCCCTGGGAGTAGAGCCCTACCCGGGGACCCACCTTTCTCTACCCAGCACTTCCCTGCCCCCCTCCTGTATCAGTAATATTCACAGATTTCAGAGATTAGGACATGGACGTATCTTTCTGAGGGGCACTGCTCTTCCCATCATAGGTAGTGTCATTTGTGTATCTTGTGTTTGGTACCCATCTGTTCATGGGGGATGACCAGGCCACGTTGTCAAGCAGGGTACACTGGGTTTGTTCATGGGGTGGCAGACATCCAAGAGGGAAGGTAGGAGTGTGCATGGTCTTTTGAGGCTTAGGCTTGGAACGGGCACATCGCTGCTTCTGCTACATTTTCTTGGCCAAAGCAAGTCACAAGACTGCCTCAGATTCAAAAATGGACTTTGCTTCTTGATGGGAGGAGGGGCAAGGCAACATGGAAAAGAGCATTTATATAGGGAAGTGCAGATAATTTTGACTGTTTTTGTAATCTGTTACTTATTCTATATTTATTTGAATTTAACATTGAAGATTTGTAATACTGTCTACTGCTGTAACATGTTAGAAATTAAATTTTGACAATTCTTAGTGCCTTTATTGATAATCATATTCCCAGTCATTACTTTTATGGCTTAAAAGAATGAACGAGGGAGATTTATTTTAAGTAATGGTTTTACTTCATGATGGGGACTGAATTGGAAAGTTAGGACAGTAGACTGGAGACCTAGGGAAGAGTTGATATTGCAGCTCAAGTCTAAAGGCATCTGGAGGCAGAATTTTCCTCTTTCTCAGGGAACCTGTTTCTCCGAAGGTGGTCCACTGATTAGATGAAGCCTACCCACATTATGGAAAGTAATCTGCTTTACTCAAAGCCTGCCTGTTTAAATGTTAATTCGATCTTAAAAAATACTTTAAAAATGCCTTGACAGCACCATCTAGACTTAGACTAGTATTTGTCCCAAAAATGGCCTAGCCAAGTTGACACATAAAATTAACCATCACATTCCCTTTCTCTTGCATCATCTACACTTCTTTGAAAATGAACTTAAGTTTTTCTCTGTCTAGTTCATTCTCGTCAGAATATAAATATCCTATGATGCCTCCCATCATTAATAAAAGAAGCTTTCTTTGGCCTCTCCCCAAACCTGGATTCAGTTTCCTCCCATCTCTTGGCTTTCTTTTATAGCAAGAAATCTCCCAAAGAGTTGCCTATATCTGCTGTTTTCAGTTCATCTCCTCCCACTCACTCTTGATCCTATTCCAGTTTAGATTTCATCACCACAACCCCACAATACTGTGCTAGTTCAATTACCAATGACTTCCTGTTGCCAAATCTAATGGTCATTTCTCAGCTTTCATGTGACTTGACATCAGCAGCAATTTGACACATCTGTTTACTCCGTTCTCCTTGAAATGAAACTTTTACATTTGCCTTCTGGGATTCCACCCATTTGCTTACATCTCTGTCTACCCCACTGGAGGCTCTGTCTTCTTTGTTGATGTCTCCCCATCTCTCTGACCACCTAGTGTTAGAAGCATCCTAAGACTTAGTCTTTGGACCTGTCCCTTTCTCCATTGACGTTTACTCTCTAGATAATACTTCTCAAAATGTGCTCCCAGGACAGCACCATCAGCATCATCTGGGAGCTTATTAAAAATTCATGTTCTCAGGCCTCAGCACAAACCTATGGAATCAGAATCTCTAAGGGTAAGGCCTTGGAATCTGTGTTTCAACAAGCTGTTCAGATGATTCCTAGGCACACCTAAGTGTGCAAAGCACCACTCTAGATAATTCCATCTATTTTCGTGGCTTCGAATGAGTGCAGATATTCCTAGTAAAGACCTTTTCCCTGAAATCCAGATCCAATTCCATTCTTCTAGCTCCTCAGGCCAAAAACCTGGGAATCATCTCTGATTCTTCCTTTCTTGCACATCTCACATTTAGTTCTTTAGCTAATTCTCTTGGTCCTACCTTGTCTGTTCATCCTGTTCCAAGCCTCTACTATTTACCTACCTAGGTTTTTATAAGAGTCTTCTAATTGGTCTCCCTGCCCTTTCAGTCTGCACAGAGCAGCCAGAGTCATCTATTCAAATTCTAAGTCAGATCATGTCATGGCTAAGGAAACCAATACTCCAGTTAAAAAACAAAGTTCTTACAGTAGTCTACAGGACCCTACATTATTTGCCACCCCTGGCTTCCCTCACCCCCTGCCACATGCGCGCGAACACACACACACACACACACACACACACACACACACAAACACCCCCTACCCCTGACCTTGTCTCTTACCACTCTTCTCCACCCCCTTTGACCAACCACACCAGCCTCCTTATTGTTCCTTGGCAGGCCAAGCATGGCCCTAACTCAAGGCCTTTGCCTTTATTCTGCTTAGATACTCTTCCCCTAGATGTATGCAGGGCATGACTCATGTCCTCATTTCCTTAATGTCCTCATTGCTCATCCTCAGTCTCCCTGACACCCCATCCATATCACTCCATATCCACAGCACTGATTACTGCCTGATGTTGGGTGTATTACTTGTACATTTGTTTACTTATTGCCTTTCTTCTGCACAAGAATGTCCACTCCATGAGGGCAAGGATTTGGTTTTGTTCACTGCTGTGTCTCTAACACTTAGAACAGAGCCTGATACATAGTATATGTCCACATATTCCTTGAATGAATGAATGAATAAATAAATAGGCAATGAAAGCAAGAAGGAGTAGATGCTGTGACTCATCCAGGACCCTTATAATACATACAGACAAATCAGTCCAGTATTTATTTTTATCTTAAAACTAATGAAATTGTGATGGTCAGATGGAGCCTGTTTGTGTTCCTATTACCAAAGGAATATGCTTTTGCTAACAAAATAAATTTTTCCTTCTGGAAAGAAAGATATAAAGTCACATTTACTGAGCTTCTGCTATACTCCAGTCCTGAGCTAGGTGCTTAGGTGCTTATTACAACCCTTTTGGGTGGTGGTTTTAAATAAATTTTGAAAGTAAGGAAATGTATCATCATCAAAACTCTTCCTCTCTCCTTTTCTGTGTCCATAAGAGGATTATTCAGTAGTTGGGTGCTTTCTACTCCCTTTATCTTACCACTCCAAAATTCACATGATCCTGCTAAGCAGCCTTTCTTGCATGGCACACACATCTTCCTGTTTTTCCCTTATCCTTGTTCACTTATCTCAAGATAATCACTTTCTTTTTTTCTCTTTTCCAATTCTGTTTTATGAACTCAGAATGCTCCACTCATAGCAGATAAATGTAACCGTAATTCTAGCAGTACATCTTCTGAAGGAAAAATAAGTCTATAACTTTTGAAGTAGTTTTGGAATTATCAAGAATCACTGTCATTAAAGCTAAACCCTTCAAGTACAGAGTCACAGTCAAAATTGCTGTTGATGCTTCTTTATCTCTAAGCCTGTTTTTCAAGAACATGCATTTGAGGTAAATAAAAAAAGGCAGAGTATTTTTTAGCAATTATCAGAACTACTTTAATATCTCCCACTCTTTTCTTTGTAGTATTCCATCCAAGATATAAATTAATTTAGAAATGTAATTACTACTGATAACATTGTTTCTTTGGAGGCAGGGCTTTGTAAATTGCAAATGGATAATTTAAAAATAAACTTTTTGGAAATATAATCTATTGAAGACTATATTCAATGTGTTCTGTATATTATGCACACTAATACATTATCATGGTTTTTACCTCACTTTCATATTTGAATCTTTGTTGGTTGAAATGATTGCAATAAATACTGATAATATAAAAACAACTCTAAGCCAGGTGCAGTGGCTCATGCCTATAATCCCAGCACTTTTGGTGGCTAAGGTAGGAGGAAAACTTAAGCCCAAGAATTTTAGACAAGCCTGGGCAACAAAGTTAGACCCCATTTCTACAAAAAATTTAAAAATTAACTGGGCATAGTGGTGCACACCTGTAGTCCCAGTTACTTGGCAGGCTGAGGCAAGAGAATGACTTGAGCCCAGGAGATTGAGGCTGCAGTGAGCCCTCTTCATGCCACTGTACTTCAACCTGAGCATCAGAGCAAGACCCTGTCTCAAAAAAATAAAAATCAACTCTATTTTTAATGAATTCGATTAACCTTGTGGTCAAAATACAGAATATAATTACAGTGTTTCAGTTTCTCTGCTTCTTGTCTCTGCTCATGGTAGCTTTAGGCTTATCTGTGTCTGACAGCAGTTACATTTGGAGCCATTTTATGTTTTAATCTAATAACAATTCACATCCTATGAAATTAGGAGAGAAGACCTGTAGACTTAAAGGCAGGCTAAATCTGTCATCAGCATTTCATAAAACCAATGTTGTCAGTACCAGCTGGGGACTGGATTGGATGGAATGGGAGGGAAAAGTAGAGACAGCAACATTTCAGAGTTTGCAGAAGGCAGTTTTCATATCATTAATGGTTTTAGGAATATTAAAAACTGCACCCTTGGTGCAGTTTGGACACACTACTCCAGTCTGGACACACTTCCTATTTCTCCAGTTTTTTCTTCCTCTTCTTACACCCTCTCCATTTTTTTTTTCCTTTTATTCCTCCTTGTTTCTCCTATGAAGAAAGAAGCGAGGGAAGGGAGAAGATAAAGAGGGACATAATTATCGGGATTCTTTCTTATTCTCTTTTTAACTGCATACTACTAGATTTTGCTCATAATTTTCACTCCTAAACAATCAGAACAGAAAGACATTTTGTATCTCTTATAATCTTCATCAATAACAATTGTTTTTAAGAGAGAAATACCAGATGTTTCCACATTAGATGACAGAACTTAAGAGTCTTTTGCTCCTGTTGACTTCTCTATAGTGGGCAAAACCCACATGGGATTGCTTTATACCGTTTGTGTCTTACATCTCAAGGAGCCAGGGATACAGTTGGGGAAACTTGAAAAGGAAATTGAAGATCAAAAGACATTTGAGGAGAACGTTAAGGTTTTTTATAGGTTGTATATTATAAATAATTTCTTCTGAGATAATTTTAGCCTTTTGGAAGTTTCTTTTATTTGAAAAAGTATTTCCTTTCTTTGTTTATTTTGAGATACGATCTTGCTCTGTTGCCCAGGCTGGAATGCAGTGGCACGATCATAGCTTATTGCATCCTTGAACTCCTGAGCTTAAGCAATCCTCCTACTTCAGTCTCCAGAGTAGCTGGGACTACAGGCAGATGCCACCATGCCTGGCTAATTTTTAAAACCTTTTTAGTAAAGATGAGGCCTCACTCTGTTGCCCAGGCTGTTCTCGAACTCCTGAGCTCAAGTGGTCCTCCCGCCTTGGCCTCCCAAAGTGCTGGAATTACAGACATGAGCCATTGTACCAGGCCAGTATTTCCTTTAAATAGTTGTTTTCAATTTCTTTTGTTACCAGATTTTTTTTTTTTTTTTTTTTTTAAGAAAATGCTGACCAGGTACAGTGGCTCACACCTGTAACACCAACACTTTGAGAGGCCAAGGCAGGAGGATTGCTTGAGCCCAGGAGTTTGAGACCAGGGCAACATAGGGAGAGGAGACCTTGTCTCTGCAAAAAGATGAAGAAAAAGAAAATTAGCCAGGTGTGGTGGCACCCACCTGTGGTCCCAGCTACTCGGAATGGCTTGAGTCAGGGAGGTGAAGGCTGCAGTGAGCCATGATTGTGCCACAGCATTCCAGAAAGAAAATGCTTACCTATGTTCCTAACTAACAAATTAGATAAAAATAAAGTTCTCTGAAGGGTCACGTTGTCAGATTTGAAGCTAAAGAATTACAGAATATAATTGGAAATTACTATTCTAAAATTGTAACCATTTTGACTGAAGACACGGTAGGTTTTTCCATGACAATTTGATCTGAAATGAACAGAAAGGATTTAGAAAATGCCAGTTTGTGTGAGTGTGTGAGACTGTGTGTGTATGTGTGTCTCTGTGTGTGTGAATATTGAGAGGGAGGGGAAAAGGAGGGAGGAGAGAGCAAGGGTACTCTCTAAATGGAATGTTGAGAAGGACCTGAACCTACTTTAACGAGCTCTTGATGTCTTATTTATCAGATCCAGGTGATCGAGAATGATAGAGCCAGCAGAGGAGGACAAGTTTATGCCACCAACACCAGAGGCCAGATCCCTCCGCTGGTCACTACAGATTGTATAATACAAGACCAAGGTATTTGTTTTTAATTATGCTGTTTATTAAGGTTTTAAAGCTTCCCATCGTTTTTAAAGCAAATACACTGACACCCTTCAATAATGCTCTTAATAATGGAAAACCCCATTATAGCTGATAATGAACCAGTTCTCCATTAATCCCTCAAGTACTAAGAGGGTGCTATCAACTGAATTTTATTCTCTGTGTATAGAAGTCTGGAGAGTTTCCAGTGAGGTACAGAGCAATATATCTGCTTAAAACAATTATTTATTTTAATTTATGGGTTTAAATTAGTTTATACCCTACTTTGGTTTAATTTATTCACTATGTTGGAAAGCTGGCACAAGCAGAGCAGTAAGGAATTAGACTCTTTGAGATGTCAGCAGACCTGATTCTAGCCCCAACAACATTTTCTAAGCAGATCTTTTTAACATTTTGGGTTCTGTTTTCCCACATGTAAACTGGGAAGAGGAGAAGCTGAGCTGCATCTCTACTGTTCCATACCTCTAAGCTCAAGAATATATTACCATATTGTTCATGACAAGTTAAAAATATAACTCGATGAAATCTGATGTCTGAGATTCTGAATATACCATTTTAATGAATCGTGTACTCAATCCTAGAAGCGTAACATCAGTATACAAACAAGTATTTTGTCTCATCCCAGAGTTGTTGAGCTAGCCAAGCTCTAGTTGAGGATCCTCTCTCTATCCTCTGTGCTGCCTTCGGAGCTAAGCTTATAGAGCAGATAGTACAGTGAGGTAGAAAGAGGTTTGACTGGGAGAATTCAGACTCCACTCCTTACTGCCCAAGTGAGCTTTGTCCATTTCACCTCTCTCTCAACCGCAGCATCACCCTCAGTAATATGTGGAGACTCAGACTGGCCCTGCAAAGCCAATGTGAGAATTAGAGGTGACTGTGTGCATGAGTCTTTGTGTGTGTGTGTGTGTGTGTGTGTATGCACGCACACATATAAGTATGCTTATATGTGTATAGAGGGCTCAATACACAGAAGGGTTTCATGTAAATTATAGGTGTTGTAGATAGTAATATTAGAACAATTCAGATGACTTCATTTATTATTCTAAAAATAATTTGTTCTTCTTGGCCTTTTGGCTAAGATCAAGTGTAAAAATAATTTTTTTCTTCCTCATTACTTACAGAACCCATTCCAACTAGTTAGATGAGTTTATATTTGTAAAGCATTTAGGGCTTGGTAGATAGTAGGTTAAGCTATATGAAATTGTTGATTTTTTTCCTATCACTGTGACCCATAAAAGTGGCAATTTAATTTCAACCTAATGATAAGTGTTATATAAGTGTTTTAGTATCTATTTATTTTATTTAATATTTAAAATAAATATAAAACATTATGTGGGGCTTTTTCTAACCTAAAGAATTTTCCTGACCAGCCTCATCTCCCACCTATTTCTTTCTTTACAACTGCCTTCATATAGCAAACTCATCCTCTTTCTCCTCATGCCTCTCATTTTCACATTGTACTGTTTTCTGTGCAGCAGCCTGAGGATGGTTTTTTGTTTACCACTGTATCCTTAGAAATTCATCTGGTATCTAGAACATACTAGTTGACCAATATTTATCAGACCCATGTACTTGGAATATATGACTTTCACCCCTTTATTTGGGAAACATTTAGTTCTTTCAAACTTCCAAACTCAATTTAAATTTTCTTTTTGAAGTCTTTTCCAGTGTCTTTTCCCGTAATACTTCATATATATTTCACCCCATCACATTAAATTTTACTGTGGTTTAGATAAGTCTCTCCCACAAATCTTTGAGCTAACAGGGATCAGAATTCCACTTGTTCGGAACTTCACTCATTCGTGTGTACATCCAGAAAATGTTTGTTCAGTACCTATTATGTGCCAGGCCTCTATGCTAAACCTGAGGTTAATAATATAATCAAAATATACAAATTAACATTATTATAGCTAATAGTTGCAGGTACTTAGTATGTATCAAGACAATTTTCTAACCACTTTATATGGAATAATTCATTTAATCCACCTGTAATGTTATGAGATAGGCATTAATATCATTCTCGTATTACAGAGTGGAAAACTGAGGCACAGAATGCTTAGGTTAATTTACCTAAGAAATGTAGCTAGTAGGAGGCAAAGCTAGAATTTGAACTCAAGCATTCTGATGCAAGTGCCTGTGTTCTTAACTTCACTGCCTCTATTCAGAAATAAAAGACACGACTCTTTTTTTATATGAGTGAACAATCTGGCAAGGAAAAAGAGATAACTAAATATTAATTCAGTGAGATAAATGTTATAATAGAAAGATAAACAACATGTTGCCATGGGAACTTAAATGTGAGGTCACCAACCAGATAACTGACCCAGCCTGTCTTGCTCGAGGCGGGGACACCCACACTGTGTCTTTAGCAAGCAAGTGTAACCCACAAGACTAGGGAGGTGGGGGAGGGGAGGGTTGCCAGGCAGAGGAGGTGAATGTGCTAAAGTATCATAGTGGGAGAGAGCATAGTACATGTCAAGTAACAGCATGTGCATAGGTTTTTGTTTTTTGAGGGACTTGTGGGTAGTTTTTAAATTGTGGTCAAATCTATATATATAACATAAAATTTATTATTTTAACAATTTTTAAGTGTACAATTCAGTGGCCTTAATTACATTCACAACGTGCAACCAAATCATTCTTATTACTTGTTTCTAGAACTTTAAAAACAAATCATCCCACCCTGAAACTCTGTACCCATTAAACAATAACTCCCCATTCTTCCACCCTACCCATCCCCTGGTAGACTCTATTCTAGGTTCTATGTCTTTGAGTTTGCCTACTCTGGGCGCCTCATTTGAGTGAATCATGCAGTATTTGCCCTTTTCTGTCTGGTTTATTTTACTTAATATTTTCAAGGTTCATCTACCTTGTAGCATATATCAGAATTTCATTCCTTTTTAAGGCTACATAACATTCCATTTTTTATACATACCACATTTTGTTTTGCATTCATCTGTTGAAGGACATTTGGGTTGTTTCCACCTTTTGGCTATTGTGAGGAATGCTGCTGTGAATATTTATGTACAAGTATCTGTGCGAGCCCCTGCTTTCATTTCTTTGGAGTATATACTGTACCTAGAAGTGAAATTGCTGGATCATATAGTATGGAAAGAGTACGAGGGAAGGAGTGGGTGAGCAGGCAGGACTAGTAAGGTGGCAGGGTTTCAGTCATTGTTCTCTCTCCTTAGCCTGCAGTCTAACCCTTGGCAAGAGGAGAGAGCTGCCTAGGTATGAAGTCCCAAAATTGGCCCAGTCATACCCTTTTGCTATGAAGCCCCTTTGTCTGACCTGGCTTATTTGCCAATAGTAATAAGCTTTTTAGGATGTAGCTCAAGATTCTCAGACATGTACAGACATTCACAGTTATAAGCAGAACACAGAGTTGGAAGGAACCTTGGACTTTCTTTGCTCAGCTCTCTCACTTTACAGATGTAAGGGTAAGGCCCAGGGAGGTTAAGTGGCTTGCCCAAGGCCGTACAGCTGGTTAGGATCAGAGCCAATAAAGAAAAGTTTAAAATATTCTTAAACTTTAAAATATTACTCCTTTGCCTTTGGCTCCAGGATCTTATTTTAAGATTCCACTTGTCCTTTGGTTCGCATCCTTTAAGACCCTGTTCAATGACCTCATCCTTTGTGTAGTCAGTTCTGGTCTAAGTGACAGAGTCATTGCCTCCCTTCTTCTATTTCTTAATCTATTTGCTCTTCTGTGATGCTTACCATGCTATGTTGCAATGATCTATTTTTACTGTTACTCTTTCCAACTAGATTGCGAAGCCAGAGACTTCACTCTATTCTGTTTCTAAGCCCTTGCCTGGAGTTTAGCTTAGTAAATGTTTGTGGAATGAATTTGTTGAATGTTTTCAGTAAAATTATCCCATAATGCTCTTTATGAAGCACTCAAAAAGTTTCAAGTTGTAGTTCCTGAGGTTGCTAAATTATCCACGGTAGCCAGACTTTTTATGCCCCACTGTCGTATACCTGTTTATAAAAACAAATTCTCAATTGCTTTTTCAAATTTTATTCTTTATGTGCATTATCTTCCTGAACGAAGCATTTGTTTAGTCACCTTCAGAGCTCATTCATTTATGCATATTTCACTATCAAAAAATAAACCCTTTAAGGGTAACAAATATCCAGCTTCAATATTTTATTGGTAATTCTAAGGAATATAATTGAGTGCAATGGAAAATTAAAATAAACTTTAAAATACTTTTAAAATTCTTAGTTCATCATCTATATAACATTTTGTGATGATGATAATAAAGAAAGTTTTGTTTAAATATGAAACAAACACTATTAAGCGTTCAAGTGTATTTACATTTATCAATATTACCTAAGAGTTCCTTTACTTTTATTCCTGCTGCCAAAAATCTGGTTTCCTCCTCTATTACTGCTAACCTGGGCTCTTAAAGCAATGGACCAGTTTACCTGTCTCTATTCTTTTTCTGTTCCTAGAAGCTATCTAACTTTGGGCAGACTGATTTTCTTCAATTACTTATTTGATCATTTTACCCTTGCCAAAAAAAAAGTTCTGGTTGGTTCATTGGTTGGTGGTGGTGGTGGTTTTTTTTTTTCTCCCTTGCTAAAACAATGTCACTGTTGCCCATGGGCAGACAGGGTTGGTCTCAACTCTCATCCAGCATTCCAGGCCTTGGTGACCTGGACTTAATTTTTCTGGGATGTTGTAGAAAATTATAATTTGTTCTAATCCCACTTTTGCCACTTACTAACTCTGACTTTTGGAAAGTCACATAACCTCCCGGTGTCTCAGTTTCCTCCACAGTAAAGTGGATTATAAATATATTAATCCATAGAGTTATCGTGGGGCTAAATGAGTTTACATGTAACAGCCTTAGAATTATGTCTAGCACATTGGCTGCTATTATTATTATTATCCTTGTTGTTAGTACTATATCTTCCCCTTCTCTCAGATGCTCTGCAGTCCAGCCCAAGGACTGGATTCAGCCTGCAGTCATGTTAATTTGTCCTACACAATAATTTCTTTTGTTTCTGTTTGAATTGATTGTCATTATTTAAAAATCAGAGTACATTATATAAAAATCCAGATTTCTAGTTTGTCCTAAAATCTGTGAAATCTAGCACTAGTAGCTTGGAAATGAGCAGAATAAAAGCTTTCTTAAGTCCAACCTTCCATTCATTTCAGGCCTGCATCTGTGCAGCGAAACATGGCCAGAGAAAGGCTCACAACCCCGCCGCAACCTCTATTTAAACTCAGGACCATAAACTTCCCAACACACTCTATTTCCCAAGTCTTTTCACTTTTCCAGTCTCCTTAGTGACTATTTCACACTTTTTCAAACCTGCATTACCTTCTCTCGCATCTTTCTTTTAGCTGCTTTACATCCTCCTTTCAGAAAGGAAATTCTGTGTACCCCACCACCACATGGACCCCCAATCTCAATGCATCCTCCCACTGTGCCCGCCTGCATTTGGCCCTCGGTGAGCAATCTGTGCTCCAGCCGAAAGCCAGTCTCTCTCCCTGTGCACTACTCAAGTATACATTTCCACAGTAAGGCTCCCCTCTTACTCTTAAATCATCAGTATTTTTCTTTCTACAGAATGATTCCCATCTTTTTTTAAAAAAAAAACCTTCTCCCATCTTAAAATATAAAAATGTTTTCTTGATCCACTTCCCTTACCAGCTAGCATTCTTTTCTTTCCACCCCTCTACAGCAAAACTTAAAAGGACTATTGCCAATTCTTCTCCTTCTGTTATCTCTTAAACTCACTCTGAGCAGATTTTCCCCCAGCATTCCACCAAAACTGCCTCTTTTGGATCTCCAGCAGCACCATCTGGCACAGATGATCATGCCTCCGCATGAAATACATCCTACACTTCACTTCAGGACGCTAGGCTCCTCGTTTCATCCTTCTCAGTCCTTTGGCTGCTTTCTCCTCCTTCTCTGACCTCCTTATCTTGGAGGACCCCAGGGTTCAGTACTTGGTCATCTTTTCTTCTTTGGCCATAATTATTCCCGTGGTGGTTTTAACCTGGTTTCATGATTTCAGATACCATCTCTATATGCTAAGCATTCCCAAGTGTGTATCTCCAGCCCAGACTTCAGCCCAGTCTCCAGATGTGCATATCTAATTGTCTACTCAGCATTGCTGTTCGACAGTGTAATAGATTTCCCAAATTGGACATGTCCCAGACTAGATTCCTTATCTCCACCCACACACCTGTTAAAACATCCCTTCCCTTCCTGCAGCCTTTCCTTTGTCAGTTGATGGCAATTTTATGCTTCTGGTTTCTCAGGCCAGCAACCTTAGAGTCATTCTTGACCGTCATGCTCTCTCACACCTCACATCTTCACACCTTATATGCCCTTTAACAAATAAGTCACTGTACCTTCGAAATATATCCAGAATTTAGCCACATCTCAACACTTCTACTGCTGTTGGGCTAGTACTGCAACAGCCTCCACATGGTCTCCCTGGTTCTACTCTTCCCCACTGCAATCCATTCTGAAAATGCAGGCAGAGGAACCTACATTACAGCATGACACTCCTCTGCTCTAAAACCATCAGTGGTTCCTCATTTCTTTGAGAGAAAAGCCAGAGGGCTTAAAATGGTCTCAAGAGTCTACCTCATCTGGCCTGTTGCTTCGCTGAACTCCACACCAGTTGGTGCCCACCACAGTGGCTCCATTCCAGCTCCATGGGCCTCCTGTTGTCCCTCTACTCTGGGCGTGTCCTTCCCCAGATACTCGCTTGGGTAAATCGCTTGCCTCCGGTGACTCTTTGCTTGGATGTTACCTTTTAAATAAGGTATACCTTGTAAGTATTTAAAATTGCAAGCTGCCTCCCACTTCCTGGTACCCCTTCACTAGATATGCTCTTTTATTTTATTTTTTTTGAGACGGAGTCTCGCTTTATCACCCAGGCTGGAGTGCGGTGGCACCATCTCAGCTCACTGCAAGCTCCGCCTCCTGGGTTCACACCATTCTCCTGCCTCAGCCTCCGAGTAGCTGGGACTACAGGCACGCACCACCACGCCCGGCTACTTTTTTGTATTTTTAGTAGAGACGGGGTTTCACCGTGTTAGCCAGGATGGTCTCGATCTTCTGACCTCATGATCCGCCCGCCTCGGCTCCCAAAGTGCTGGGATTACAGGCGTAAGCCATCGCGCCCGGCTAGATTTGCTTTTTTCACAGCATTTATCACCTTCTAGTGTCCTATATAATTTACTTTTATTAGGCGTAATATTCATTATCTGTGTCCTCTGCAAGAACATAAGCTCTGCAAGCACCTAGGACAGGGCCTGAAATGTCGGAGACACTCAGTGAACATTTGATTGATGATTACATTTTTTTAGTCATAATATTTTATTTCAAAATTTACTTTAGACAAGTTATTCTAGTGATAAAAATATTCTTTATGTCATAGATATTGTTTTAACACTCAGATATGCCACAAAGTAAAGATATTTGGTCAAGAAGCCTAACATCTATTAAAATAGATTAGGGTGTTTTGAAAACAATACTTCTATTACAAGTAGAATTTTCATTTCTAAATTCAATATCCAAATTTAGAAAAAAATAGTCAAATGGAATCATATTTGACAAAGTATCACTTGCTAATATGAAATGGTATAGAAATGCTTACCTTTCGCATAAGCAAATAGAAGAGGATGAAGAAGAAATGACTTTGATTCAAAAATTTTGTTCTTTCGTATTTGTGTGTCTTTGTTTAATTTTTTCCATTGAATCTAAATACCTCTCAAATCCATAGTAATGCTATATTAAGACTGCTTATGGAAAATAATAGTAACTAAGATACTTACATCTTTGCAGTAGGAGTCAGAGTATTTTTATTTTGTAAGAAATTACAGTGCACCTAGAATATAGATTGTAGAATTGCACAATACTACTTTTTAAAAAAACAAATCTTGAAGAGAGTTTTACAAATAAGAAATAATGCAATGCGTTATCTAGAAGTACCTTTATAAATATTTGAATATCTTAGGGAAAGTTTTTTTCTAAATAAATTTTAACTGTATCCTTTTGAATGTTTCAGGAAATGCCAGTCCTCGATTCATCCGTTGTACAACATACTGTTTTCCATGCACGTCAGATATGGCTAAGCAAGCTCAGATTCCATTAGCTGCTGTCATCAAACCCTTTGCCACCATTCCTTCAAATGAGGTAAGAATGATATATAATAGCAATTCAACAATTTATCAATTCCAAAATTACTCTTTTCTTACAGAGCTCTTGTATGTTATTCCATCATATAATCAGGAAACTGGAATATATTTTTATAATACAAAGCATCTAGTGATTGAATTCATCAGGAAAACAAATAGTCCAACAAGCTATGGTTTTTGGCCTCCTGTACACCAAATACAGATGGACTAAGTCAGTTTTTGGCTTATTGTGGTAATGCACATATATACAGAAAATATAGAGTGTCCCACGGTAAAAGTATCATGACTTGTCATGAGGCCCTGATACCCTAGTTTAGAGCCCTTACATTGTGAGTGTTCTGCTGAGGGAAGATGATAGCTCCTATAGTCCTTGATCTATTAGAGCAGATCTTACTACATCTGCTTTAATTATCACTGGGCCAGGATACTCATCAACTCCTACCTAAAGGTTAGAAAGCATGGGGTAGATAAATCTGTATATATTGGTTTGAAAATATGTGCGCAACATATAGTTGAGTGGGAAAAAAAGATAAGTGGTTTACATTGAAAATCTGCAGTTTTGTTGCCAGTGGGTATTTGATCTAGGCTTCCAGAAATAACCCAGTTCCAACCTACACTGCTGCCATTCCTTCTTTTGATGCCCCTGAATGGTGGATGCCCACATGCGCACAGAAACACAGGGACTGTAGCAGAGCAAGTCACACAGGGGAAGAAAAGCTTGACTTCCAGCTGGAGCTGTGACCATTACCCATTGCAGTATCCCAGTAAGCTAGGGCAAACCACAGATTCCTCTTGCTGCACTAAAGGCTGGAGCCCCAGTATTCCCTCCCCGCATGAACCTCAGTCTTGGATCTAATGAAGTAGGCTGATCTAATGCACACCTAGCAGCATCTGAGCAAGAGGTAGAGCATCTGCAAGAGAAAACAGATTCGTTCCCTTTCTTGGGCTTACCATACCAGCTGGTATGGAGAGTAAAGCAGTGTGGGGAAGGGGAGGAGGAAGCTGTGGTGAGTGGGGCTTACTTTATATCCTGTGAGGGAAAGAAGAGAGAAAAGAGAGATGTGTGATGTGTGCAGTGGCTTTCATACCCTTTGGGATCTTCACTCACTGTCCTTATGAATGTAGTGTAGTCCTGCTAACACTTCTTTTTGGGAGTAGAGTGAACTGGCTTAGAGTAGGTCATGGGAGAGGCATTTAACTGTTTTTAGAAGCCAAACTGACGTGTGGTATGGTTTCATATTTGTAAATCAAGATGTACATTCGGTATTTGCTTTACATATTTTAACCATAATCTCTTCCATGATGGTTCTAGAAATTTAATATAATATTTATAAATACCTCATTAAACTCACTATGCTTAGTGTGAATGTGGTAGACCAATATGTATTGACAAAGAGATGACACTATGTACAATGAATGCATTTTAAAGAATAACTTAACTAGAAATACTTTCAAAGCTATTTTCAACATTTTGTTTTGAAAGTTTTCAAACATACAGAAAATCTAAAAGGATTTCATAGTGGACACCTACATCCCTGCCACCTAGATGTTACCATTAGCATGTAACTATACTTGTTTTGTCACATATCATGATGTTCATCTGTCCATCAACCCATCTTTTTTCTTTTGATGCATTTTAAAGTAAATTACAGACATTTAGACACTTCACTCTAAATACTCCAGAATGCACATCATTTACTAGTTTTCAAAATTTGCTTGCAGATTATTTTCTCATTTGAGGCAAAGTTCATTTACAATAAAAATGTACATGTCTTAAGTGAACATTTATTGAGTTTTGACAACTGTATATACCTATGTAGCCCAGACACCTATCAAAACATAGAACATAATTGCCACCCCAGAAAGTTATCTCATGTCATTTCCTAGGCAACCCCCACCCCTTCACGTAACCTTCCTTCCCTGGCAGCCACAATTATGATTGTTTTCTGTGATAGATTTGTTTAGCCTATTCTAGCACTTCATGTAAATAGAATCATAACGTATGCACTATTGTACGAAGGTTCTCTTACTCAACATAATGTTTTAAGAGCCATTATGATGTTGCATGTATCAATAGTCTGTTTCTTTTTTATTGCTGAATAGTAATTCATTGTGTGAATATACTGTTACACCCTGGTCTCCTATAAGAGGTTTTAGGCTGGGCGTGGTGGCTCGCACCTGTAATCCCAGCACTTTGGAAGGCGAAGGCGGGTGGATCACCTGAGGTCAGGAGTTTGAGACCGGCCTGACCAAGATTACGCGACAATCTTGGCTCACAAGACTGGCGACGGAGGGAGACTCTGTCTCAAAATAAAAAAAGAGTTTTTATAGACTGACTTCATGTGCAGGTATCCATAACAGTATGTATTATTGGTCTTTTCTTTTGAAAGAGTCAAATACTGTACTTTTAAATAAGTAGAACATAAACAATCAAAAGATGAAAAGGGTATACAATGAAAAATAGGCCTCTGCCTACCTCTGCCTCCTCCCCTTTCATACAACCCTTACCTGTTCTTTGTGATTCCTCTAGAAATAAAATATGCATATAACAACATAAAAGTATCTATCCTTTTTTAAAAAAGAAGTATGTAAATGTAAATGATAGAATGGTACACACATTGTACTTCTTAAAATTAATATCTCTGGCACTGATTTCATATTATTGCCTACAGAGCTACCTCTTTTAAAACAGCTGGGTAATATATTAATATGAGAAACATTATTATAACTATACATACAAAATCAATTTTGAGATGCATACAGATGTCAAAAATGTGAAACCATTATGAATCCTAAAATTGAGGAAATGTATTGCCATCAGTGTGCCTAGAAGAACCATCCCCACAGCTTCTCTCAGGGGGATGGGATTGCTACACATGTGCAGCCTCTGACTTATTTATTCCTTTGCTATCTGAACCTTATCAAAGACATCTTTTATTTTCATAAACAGAAGATAATATTTCTACCTTGACGGAAACCTGCAGCATATCTAAATAGCAAAATATCATAGGAAGCAATTCTATTGTATATCTGTATTGTGGATACATGAGATTTCTGCCCATGAATAGTGTCAGTTTTGGCTGCATCTCATTAGTGGCAATAAGTTTGCATGGTTTTCAGCTATCTACTAGCAAAAACCCCCCTCCCTACCCCTTCCTCGTGATAAAGCTGACCCAGGTCAAATATGCATGAAGCAGAAAAAAAACTCAGAGTTTGGAACCTTCTTCTTGTTATCGTCACTTAGTATTAACAATAAAATTATTCACTAATATCTTCTGGAAAATAAAGCCTGGCATTTCATGTTTTGTCGCTGTTGAAAAACATCTTTCAAACATTAGTTTAAGCTTTCTCAAAAATGTGTATATGCATTTTAAACATAAACTGAGTGGGCATGGTTTCTATTTTCCAAAGTTGTTTGTTTTAACCAAATACTACCTACCCAGCAACATAAGATGTGTTTTTAGTAAGGACTTGTGCTGCATTTTCATCTCTGTGCTTTCCAAAGTATTAAACAGAAGAGGTTAGAGTGGTAACTTATTTCTGGAATCTGACTTAGGGAGAAGGTCTACCTGTGAAAATAACTCACTCTATTCCTTTAATGTTGTTGGAGACTCTGAATACTGACCATGTAAATGTATTTGACAGTACTGTTTTCACCACTCAGGCTCTCTCTACACAAAGCCCTTTCTTTTCCCCTAGACATTCAAGAATAGAATTACTCTGAATATATTTAAGAATTACTTTCCCTTATATAGCAGTGCTTCCTGGTTTGAATGAAGACACTCTTTATGTAAAGGAGTACTTTTATATTTATTTGTCGAAATAGACTTAGAAGTCAAAAAATAAGGACTGTGAAAGGGATACTGCCACACCAGGAAGAAGTTCCTCAGGGGCATGTGCTCAAAAGTGTCTTCCTTTTTGGGCATGTAGCTGGACCTAAACTTGGAGAGCTACCAACATAAGGGAATTATTGCTGCCCTACTACACCAGCTAGCTAGATACAAGTCTGTATACTACCAAGTGTTTGGCCTTCTTGACAGATTCTCTCCTCTTTTGGCTTCCATGATACCATCTTGGTGTAATTTTTCCTACGTCACAGGCAGGGAACATTTAAGTTCCCTTTATTGTTTTCCTGATTTCTAATTTGGGGGTTCATCAAGGCTTGAACTTGGGATCTTCTTTCTGCTCTCCTTAGATACCCTGTCCCCTCCAAAGGCTAAGTATCTGTAACAGCTGCTGCTGCTACTGATGGGAATAATAACAGTAAAAATTTATAATAAGCAAAATTATAAGTTTTAAAAATATTTGTTTATTTACTTAATTCTCACATTAGTCTACTTATTATCCCCATTTTACATATAAGTAAACTGAGGCACAGAGTTAGATAACAAACTTAAGGTCAACAGCTGCTAAATAGCAGAGCTAGGATGCAAACCCACACAGACTCTGGTGTCTAAAGTACTCTAAAGCACAGCGCTGTTACTTTCATTCATTTGTTTTTACATTTTCAGTCCCATACTCACATATCCAAACGCCTCTCTGAAATCTCTCCTTGGATGCCTCATAGAAACCTCAAACTTAACATGTCCAAAAATGATTTTCTGATCTCTGCACCCCAAACCTGTTTATTTTTCCACATATCAGTAAGTGGCACTATCGTTTAATTGTGTGAGGCAAACATAAAAAACTAAACAGTTATAGTTAAGTAATAACAGAAAATGAGGGATATGCTGATTTTAGATATTTATAATCCATAATCAGGGAAATAACAGTTTAAAAGTATCTTTTCTAAGCAAATGTATTACATGAACACTGTTATTCTACATATAAAATCATCCTTAATTATTTTCCTCTACTATAAATGATTTATTTTGGGGTTAGTAAAATTTTAGGATATGTTTGCTTATCCAGTATTGCCATCATTAGTGCAATTTTAAAATCTTTCCTTGGAGATAATCTGCTTTGGCATCTACCAAAGTATTTATTTAGTACAGTGTTTTTTAAAGTTGGTTCCATTGTTTGACAGGTTTCAACATTTATAAGTGTGCTATTGTGTTAGCAACAGCCTATAAAAATAAACCTAACCCAAGCAGTTTGGACGAGAGGATGTTCCTTATGAACATTTGCTTTGGAGATGTTTGCTATTTCCAGGGGCATATCTATGTTGTCACTGTTTAAATTTCGTATTCCTTACCATATGTTTTAATTTTTTATGTCTTTTAAGTGAAACCCATCCCTACAGTCAGTATAATTAACTGTAAGGTATATATTTTTAGCAAAAGTAATTGGTTATGCTGTAAACCCTTTTGTTTAGTAAACTGTGTTTTAATTTTTGATGCTGTATTTTAGGAACTGAGGTAGTATGGCATGGAAGTTCAGTGCAAAAGAACTGAAGATTATAACTAATTTAATTTTGCATTTTTTTCTCTCAAATAGGAAATGTTTATCTTTTGGACAAGTGCATAGTCTAATTATACATGCAATTAAGTGATTTCACCTATATAACAGATGGTAGAAGCTTGTACTCCATCTGTGACTAGATTCAGGAATATCTGTGTGTAGTTTTTGGTTATAAATGGATATAATAGTCAAAGTAATTTCCTTGCTTATTGAATTAGCAAGGATAAACTGTCATCCAAGACTCAATATTTCAGTTGAGTTTTAATCCCTTACTTACTCTGTGCTAGGAACTCTGCTGAACTTTAGGGATTTGGCAAACAAGAAAAACAAGACCGGTTACTCTTGCCTAGTAGGACTTCTAAAAAATTTTCCCTTATGCAGCTAGCTTTCGTACAATGTGAAAAAGGCTCTGATGGGGATAGCTTCATTGTTATATGGAGCTTAGTTTCAGGGAAAGTTTTACCTGAATTATGACTTAACAAATAAATAAGGACTTTGTCCTATTAATAAATACTGTTTAGGCTGGGTGCGGTGGCTCACGCCTGTAATCCCAGCACTTTGGGAGGCTGAGGTGGGTGGATCTCGAGGTCAGGAGATCAAGACCATCCTGGCTAACACGTGAAACCCCATCTCTACTAAAAATACAAAAAATTAGCTGGGCATGGTGGCACGTGCCTGTAGTCCCAGCTACTTGGGAGGCTGAGGCAGGAGAATCACTTGAACTCGGGAGCAGGAGGTTGCAGTGAGTGAGTTTGAGCCACTGCACTCCAGCCTGGGCAACAGAGTAAGACTCCATCTCAATCAATCAATCAATCAATCAATCAATAAATACATGCTGTTTAAATCTTTCTTGTTAATGATTGTTTATATATTGATTCTGTAGGTCTAAAGAAGGTATCGTTGTGGGGGAAAAAGGAATGGATGTCAAGGAACTAATTAATGGAATTAACAAGAAAGGAAAATTCTGTTAGAGAATAAGCCCAACACCAGTGCGTTATGTCAATGATGGTCTTTACATCTGTCACCTGCAAAACGAATTGCTGGTTATACATTTGACTTTTCAGCTAGTCTTGCTTGCATGGGTTGACATAGTTCTAGCAGAATTTATAGTGCCTCACTGTAGTAGTTTATTCACGATGACTATGTCTCCTTCTTTTAGGAAGATAGCAGCTTGTGTGGTAGGTGTAATCCCACTTTTATAGATGATGAAGCTCCACAGGTTCTGGGGCTATTAAAGTTACTCGCTGGTAAGTGATACTGCTGAAATTCCAAATTTCAGTAAAAAACTATTTATTTTTCTTGCTGGCTAAAGTTTTAGCAATGAGCCTCTTGCTCTTCCTAGAAACTTACAAGTTATCTTGAAATATCTTGAAACCATTTTAAGTTCTTAAAGTCTTTTTGACTTTAAGCCTCTGCTTAGTACTCCTTGAAGGCAAAGACTATCCAGAGTTCAGCAGTGGGCTGGGCATAGAGGTCTTAGTTGAATAAATGCACTCTCCTCAGGGTTGTAGAGACATTTAAAAGACAAAAAATAAACCGTATCACAGAATGGTGGGTGATTTGTAGGTATTTTAGGCCTCTAATTTTTTTTTAGCATGGTGAATCTTAGTTGTTCCTTGGTAGCAGTTGGGTCTACTGATAAACATGTTGCTAATGAAATAAACATTTTTTTCATCCTACTTTGGATATTTCATGTCTTACTTTTAAATGACTACAAACTTCATTTATAACCCTGTTTACCTCTCTAACAAACTCTGTGGGTAAAGAAAAAATCATTTGAAAGACAATGTAATTTTTACAAGTTCCTCAACAGTGTGGGAGAATTAACTCAGTTTCTTCTATCGCATGTTCATGAGAAAGGTTCTGTTTCATTATAAAGGACAGAACAGTAAAACAATTGGATGAATTTTGGACCAAGATATTTTCGGAACCAATAAAAACTGGCTACTTTTTCCAAAGCACAGTAGCCAAATGGTGGAACACTGGATTAGGAGCCAGGAAATGATTTCAGGTCTCCACGGTGCCTTGTATTGTGACCTTGGGGCTCCATTTCTAAGAGGGAGAAGTCTGGTTCTGTTATCTCATAAATCCGGAAAGCTGATAGTGTCTGTCTTACTTTTCCAGTTTTATTGGACATTCACCATGGATGCCATTTATGAAGTCCTGTATGTTATTAGAAATTAATGTGAACAAATTTCACAGCCCAACCCAAAGTGATATCATATGTATAGCACTTTCAGTGTAAGTCTGGAGTGTATTATATTATTCATTTAAAAAGAAACAAATGGCTAGGCATGGTGACTGACACTTGTAATCCCAACTCCTTGGGAGGCTGAGGTCAGATAATCACTTGAGGCCAGGAGAGTGTGACCAGCCTGGGCAACAAAGTGAGACCCGATATCTACCAAAAAAAAAAAAAAAAAAAAAAAAAAAATTTTTAAGTAGCCAGGTGCAGTGATGCATGCCTGTAGTCCCAGCTACTCAGGAGGCTGAGGCAGGAGAATCACTTGAGCTCAGGAGTGTGAGACTGCAATGAGCTATGATAGTGTCACTCTAGCCTGGTGACAGAGTGAGACCTCGACTCTAATTTTTTTATTTCATTATTTATTTTTTTATAAACAGACAGTTTCACTCTGTGACCCAGGCTGGAGTACAGTGTGCAACCTCTGTTCACTGCAACCTACACCTCCCAGGGTCAAGCGATCCTCACACCTCAGGCTCCCAAACAGGGACCACAGCCACATGCACCACGCCTGGCTAATTTTTGTACTTTTTTGTAAAGACAGGGTCTCGCTATATTGCCCAGGCTGGTCTCAAACTCCTAGCTCAAGCAAACCACCTGCCTCGGTCTCTCAAAGTGCTGGGATTACAGGCTTGAGTCACCACATCCAGCCTCAACTTTAAAAATAAAAAGAACACATGAAGGCTGGGAGACTATACATTTTCACATATAGCCTAAATTTAGCTAGTTTAGTGATAAGTATGCTCTGAAATTAAACTGATTACTGTATAATATCATGGCCTGTAAAGAACTTAAAGAAGACTTACTTGTTTTAAATGAAAACTTCAAAACCAGAATTTATTTTTTAAGTTGTATATCATAATCTTGTCTGCTTTAATGAAGTATTTTAAAGTATCAACATAAAACTTGGAAATATAAAATGCACGTATTTAGAAATAAAATGATGAATATAACATTTAAAACACCTCTGTTTTATCAAGTTACTTTTGAAACTGAATCTCATCTCTTAAGATTTTTGGTCACTGTTTATATAGTGCTACGAAAAGTACTATGAAAAGTTTGGCAGCTGAAGAACAGAATATCATCCCCTTTTAGAACAGTGTTCTAGCCTTATAGCACATGTGTAGGGAGAGTCACATTTGTCAGGGCAAAGGTCATTTGAATTCTTTTTAAGTTACATTTTAGAAGTTAAATGCACCAAGCTTGTTTTCTTAATCACAGAATGATTCCTGTACATCTGTATTCTTTTATTAAATGGGGAACAACTTCGGGAGAAACAATGCAAAGAAAACATTCTGTCATGGTTTAGTTTTCAGTGGATGTAAGTGTGGGTTTGACGACTTTCTGTGCCCTAGTGGTTGAGGACCCAAATCAGCCTTCTTGGATGTGGAACAGTAGAGAGAATTGAGAAGCCACCACAAACGAGGAACTGAGTTAGAGCCTTTTTGCTGCTATTTCTGTCAATTCTAAGACCCATATTTTCTCATATTTTAACATTTTAAAAATAGAAATATGCCTTATTATCAAAGGCTTCTTAGCAATGTGTCATGTTGACCTGGAAGGTTTGGTGTCTCTTAGAATTGAAGGGATTTTAGAATCAATGAAATATACTATCTATACCTTGCTTCATGCTTCTAACTTCTGTCAAATTGTGTGGATATTTAGATAATTCAAGAACACCAGGATCTACAATGTGTGCAGCTGTGCATCTTTGCTGATCGAGTACAAGAAAGTCAAGTATTTTAATGTTTGTATTAAAAAGCTTCATAGGAATCAAGTTCCCATTGAATAAAAGGCTAAAAAAGTTAATAAACAAAATTATACTTTTAAGAAAGAAGAAAGAGAAAAATGTAGGAAAAGAAAACCCTGTCTAAACTTTTAATTTGACATTGTATCTTGAAATGTTTGAAAGCACAGATTATTTTTGAAGTGATTTTTTTTTGTCAGGAATACAGCATTGTCATGAATGTGGTGGCTAGGGCAGGAATTTGGGAGTTAGATGGAGTTAGGTGCATGACTTGACTCTATTTTAGCAGAATGACCTTGAAACATTTACTTTTTTGAGCCTTATTTCTTTCGTAAGTAAAATTACAATAGTACCCCTTAACCTGTAGTTGTTTAAAAATAAACCAGTTTTATCTTCATCAGTATTATGATTATTTGCTGTACAATATTAAATTTCACCATGGAAAGTTTTATTTTAGTCTTATAATCTTGATTTTGGGTGTCTGCTATATACAAGAAAGAAAAGTATGAAAACTTCAGACAATTTATATTGACTTAAAGTGTATACATTTAAGAGGGATGTTATCAAACCCATTCAGTGGTTCTAGCTACATAGTATTATATAAGTCTAAACTGAGTTAGACTCCACAATTTATATTCATATATAAATGGGAAAGAGGCTTAATTACTCTGACTTTAAAGAAATGTTGCATGGTATCTGTCATTTGATATTAGATCACTATTTTCTCTGTTTCTTATTATTTGAATGATAAGCATCACCATAACATAAACATTTATATAGACTTTATTTTTTCATAAGGTGTTTCATGAGCATTTGCTGGAATGGTTTTTCCTCAACTCCCTCACACTATTCTGTCCTTTTAGTCACTTCCTGAGGAGAGCTTTTGGGATACTTCTCCAGCCCCATTCTCCCCTGTAGCTCAATTCATACCATGAATCCCAGTTTGCAATTTTGAGATGTAGATTTGACTAACATCTTTTTCCTGCTGGGTTCACAGGGGTAGGGACCACATCTGATTTTTCTCACTATTGCATTTCTAGGACCTAAAACAGTATATGGAACATTTTTAGCTAAATAATATTTAACTATGATATTTTAGTCATACAATATCATTTATATATAGAAGTACAGAATTTTGATGCCAAGTAATTTGGTGACATTTTTACCAGAGAGATCTGCCTATGCTCAAACATTTATTGAGCTTGTTGTATACAAATGCCATATTTGGTACTAAAAGTGTTACAAAGTAGGTAAGAAAGGAATTGACAATTTAAATGCCAAACTAAGGCCAGGATCTTGTATTTAGGAGTCATCTCTTTATCCAGCTGTCTGCTTGAGTTCAGTTTCTGTGGTCTATAGCAATGAAAATATTTTATTTCCCACACATATGTTCTTATAAAAAACAGCCCTTTAGGGACCCACTACAAATGATTATTGCTTTAGTGTTGCCAGCAGATAAAAACAGCTGCGCTGACTAGAATAACAGTTGCATAAGGAATTTGCAGGACAGTAAAATTCTCCATAAAGTTTAGCTTAGGTTTCACTTTTATTCCCCTCCACTGCAGTGTTTCTCTCAATATCATCTCACAGAGGAAGGTATATAGTATTTGTGACTGTGTGTTTGTGTGTTTGTGTGTATTTGGTGGGTGGGGTGGAGGCAGGGAAGGATGTTATGAGCAGTATGTGTAACAAAAAAGAGCATTTAAAAATCTTTAAAATGTTATTTGTTGTTTGGGAAAATACAACCATCATTTACTTTCTTGAAAAATATTTCTGTAAAATGCAGGTAAAAGAGAAGAACCATAATTATCAAATCTAGTGTCTGTAGATATCCTGGAGTTCATCTACCACAGATACTACTTTCTTTTATCCTAAACTGTAAATTAAAGTACATTGTAGTCTAACATGGAATGAGATTTAAGGTTTTTTGGTTTGCTACATCCCATACTCCCTTGTCCTCTATGGTTTGAAAAGTTTTGAAAAATTCTTTAAGTAGTTCAAACATAATTTTGTCTATATTTCTTCTTTCTTACAGAAAAGAATAGAAAATGTTTCATATTTATCAACTTTTATTTCTGATAAGAAGTCATCTTTCCTCTTATTTCAGTTTATTGATATCGAATAAATATATAAATGTATTTATTTCTCAAAATGCTTTTGAATTGGTCATCTGTTTTTTCAATTAAAATTTTTTCTCAACTTTTTTTTAACCCTGTTTTCAAAAATGCTCTCCTTCAAATGATTTTTGGCTGTATGCCCAAATCAAATTAACTCACCAAAGATGATTTGCTGTATTACTGGAAGTAGCCCAGCCAGAGCACGGAGGATGATTAGTCAGCAATGTTTTCTTCTGTTTAAATAGAGATGAGGTTTCGCCATGTTGGCCAGACTAGTCTTGATCTCCTGAGCTCAAATGATCTGCCCGCCTCAGCCTCCCAAATTGCTGGGATTACAGGCATGAACTACTATGCCTGGCCAGTCTCCAGTGTTTACATCGATAACAGATTGAACTGTGTGACCCTTAGAGTCCTATATTTTTTTCCACTCTGAAAGGAATTTGTAGAGAAAATTTTAGACATATTTGGACAAATGCATAGCTTCCATAGGTGTCTACTCTAAAGGCAGTTGATCATTTGGTTTGAGTTCTGTTAAGCTTCTTTACGGAAACAGTTTTATACTTGTATTTATAATTGTATAATCACTCCTGGGATTTTAGTGATGTTTTCAGTCATCTCATATACCATAATCTGGACAATAATGCATTGTTATTTGATATGATAGTTTATAAAGCGTGACCATTTTTATGAAAGACTTTGTTTATGTCACTTGTATAATCACTCCTGGGATTTTAGTGATGTTTTCAGTCACCTCATATACCTTAATCTAGACAATAATCCATGGTTATTTGATATGATAGTTTATAAACTATGACCATTTTTATGAAATACTTTATGTCGCCTTATTTCAAAATGAATTTAAGAATAACCAGTTCAATTCAATGAATACTTATTGTTCTCCCAGTATGTGCCGGATACTGTTCTTGGCACTTGAGATATGTCAGTGAACACAGTGGACAAAGATCTCTGCCCTCACGGAGCTTACATTTTAATGGAGACTAGACAGTGAAACTGGTAAGGTTATCTGAGGCTATGGAGGAAGGAAAAAGTAGAGCAGACTTGGGGAATGACATCTGCCTGGGAGAAGGTGGGGTGTGGGTTTTGTCGATTAAATAGGGTGTTCAGGGCAGGCCTTATTGAGAAGGTGTCATTTAAATTCAGACCCTCAGGGGTCCATTCCAAGATGGCTGAATAGGAACAGCTGTGGTCTGCAGCTCCCAGTGTGATCGACGTGGAAGGTGGGTGATTTCTGCATTTCCAACAGAGGTACCCGGTTCATCTCACTGGGACTGGTTGGACAGTGAGTGCAGCCCATGGAGGGTGAGCCAAAGCCGGGTAGGGCATCACCTCACCTGAGAAGTGCAAGGGGTTGGAGGATTTCCCTTTCCTAGCCAAGGGAAGCCGTGACAGACTGTACCTGGAAAAAACGAGACATTCCCACCAAAACACTGCACTTTTCCAACAGTCTTAGCAAACGGCACACCAGGAGATTATATCCCGTGCCTGGCTTGGCGGGTATCACACCCAAGGAGTCTTGCTCACTGCTAGTGCAGCAGTCTGAGATTGACCTGCGACCTGCGAGGCAGCAGCCTGGCAGGGGGAGGGGCATACACCATTGCTGAGGCTTGAGTAGATAAACAAAGCAGCCAGGGAAACTTGAATTGGGCGGAGCGCCCCACAGCTCAGCAAGGCCTGCTGCCTCTGTTTTCTCCACTTCTGGAGAAAGGGTATCAGTAACTGAAGATCAAATTAATGAAATAAAGCAAGAAGAGAAGTTTAGAGAAAAAAGAGTAAAAAGAAACAAACAAAGCCCCCTTTTTTCATTATGTGAAAAGACCAAATCTGCATCTGATTGGGGTACCTGAAAATGACAGGGAGAATGGAACCAAGTTGGAAAACACTCTTCAAGATATTATCCAGGAGAACTTCCCCAACCTAGCAAGACAGGCCAACATTCAAATTCAGGAAATACAGAGAACACCACAAAGATACTCCTCGAGAAGAGCAACCCCAAGACACATAATTGTCAGATTCACCAAGGCTGAAATGAAGGAAAAAATGTTAAGGGCAGCCAGAGAGAAAGGTCGTGATACCCACAAAGGGAAGCCCATGAGACTAACAGCAGATCTCTCAGCAGAAACTCTACAAGCCAGAAGAGAGTGGGGCCAATATTCAACATTTTAAAGAAAAGAATTTTCAACCCAGAATTTCATATCCAGCCAAACTAAGCTTCATAAGTGAAGGAGAAATAAAATCCTTTACAGACAAGCAAATGCTGAGGGATTTTGTCACCACCCAGCCTGCCTTACATGAGGTCCTGAAAGAAGCACTAAGCATAGAAAGGAACAACCGGTACCAGCCATTGCAAAACACGCCAAATTGTAAAGACCATCGATGCTAGGAAGAAACTGCATCAACTAATGGGCAAAATAACCAGCTAACATCATAATGTCAGGATGAAATTCACCCATAACAATATTAACCTTAAATGTAAATGGACTAAATGCCCCCAATTAAAAGACACATACTGGCAAATTGAATAAAGAGTCAAGACCCATCAGTGTGCTATATTCAGAAGTCCCATCTCACATGCAGAGACAAACATAGGCTCAAAATAAAGGGATGGAGGAAGATCTACCAAGTAAACAGAAAGCAAAAAAAAGCAAGGGTTGCCATCCTACTCTCTGATAAAACAGCCTTTAAACCAACAAAGATCAAAAGAGACAAAGAAGGCCATTACATAATGGTAACGGGATCAATTCAACAGGAAGAGCTAACTATCCTAAATATATATGCACCCAATACAGGAGCACCCAGATTCATAAATCAAGTCCTTAGAGACTTACAAAGAGACTTAGACTCCCATACAATAATAATGGGAGACTTCAACACCCCACTGTCAACATTAGACAGATCAATGAGATAGAAGGTTAACAAGGATATCCAGGAGTTGAACTCATCTCTGCACCAAGTAGACCTAATAGACATCTACAGAACTCTCCACCCCAAATCAACAGAATATACATTCTTCTCAGCACCACATCGCACTTATTCCAAAACTGACCACATATTTGGAAGTAAAGCACTCCTCAGCAAATGTAAAAGAACAGAAAT